>NW_015164667.1:1123252-1138768 GCF_001447785.1 Gekko japonicus | reverse complement strand
CCCTCAAATCTTGAGGTATTTCCTAACCCCGGAGCTGGCAACCCTATCTCTTCAGCTTTCTCTCCTTCCCTACCCAGACACTTTCCTTGGAAAAAGTCTGGCTGAGCTGTGTGCAGCTGGGTGGCTGAAGCTGGACCAGATTGGGTCCAGGTGCATCAACATCAGCTCCAGCCAAGCCATCCTTGGGGAATCACTCTGATTGTGATCATATCACACATAGGACAGCTGGAGTGTCAGCATCTGACCCCGGGGGGGGGGGCAGGGTGTTCAACCTCGACTGCTTTGCTGGGAGTTTGCATCACAAGGGGATTGTGCATGCAAGCCGTGCAAGTTCAAGCATGAATGCCCCTTGTGTAGGAGTCCCACGTCTTTACAGCTTGCTCCAGGGCAAAGCAGAGAACTGGTAGCAAGAGAGTTGGGGGCAGTGGCACCTCTCCCCAGGCAGTGGGAAAAGGGTCCCAGCCCTATAAACCTGATTCAACTTAAAAAGTGGCTAGGACTATATCCTAATTCTGTAGATAGTTTATATTTATTGGATGGTTTCATGGTTTCAGGATCCCTTAAACAGGTGTAAGGGTGGCCTTCATGGCCAGGAACCTCAAGTCTATTGTGGGGATGGAACGGGTGGTCAGGGACAAGATTGTCTCTTTTCTCCAAGGTCGGGGACAGAGGGTGGCAATAGGGGAACAGCAGTCCCGGAGGCACCCACTTGAATGTGGTGTGCCTCAGAGGGCAGTACTTTCCCCGATGCTATTTAACATCTATATGCGCCCCCTCGCCCAGATTGCCAGGAGGTATGGGCTGGGTTGTCATCAGTATGCTGATGACACCCAGCTCTATCTGATGTTGGGTGGCCGGTCGGGCTCTGACCCAGAAGATCTGAACCAGGGATTACAGGCCGTGGCTGGGTGGCTCAAGCTGAGCCAGCTGAAATTAAACCTAGCGAAGACGGAGGTCCTGGGCTTGAGTCGGAACGGTTTGGGGTTGGGGCTCCCTCTCCCGACCTTCGATGGGGTGCCTTTGGTGCCAGCGTCGGAGGTTAGGAGTTTGGGAGTGCTCCTGGATCCCTCCTTAACTATGGAGGCCCAGGTAGCAGCCATTGCCAGATCTGCTTTTTACCATCTGAGGCAGGCCCGGCAGTTGGCCCCCTTCCTCAACCGCGATGACCTGGCTACAGTGATCCATGCGACGGTCGCCTCAAGGCTGGACTACTGTAACGCTGTCTACATGGGGCAGCCTTTGTCGCTGATCTGGAAGCTGCAGCTAGTGCAGAATGCGGCGGCCAGGTTGATGATGGGTCTCCCCAAATGGGAGCACATCCAACCTGGGCTGAAGGCGCTGCACTGGCTGCCAATAGCTTACCGAATCCGCTTCAAAGTACTGGTACTTACCTTTAAAGCCCTATATGGCCAGGGTCTGACCTACCTGAGGGACCGCCTTTCCCCGCATATACCCCCAAGAGCACTTCGGTCGGGGACCCAGAACCGTTTGGCAGTTCCAGGTCCCCGGGAGGTAAAACTTGTGGTGACCAGGGCTAGATCCCTTTCAGTGGCAGCCCCTACCTGGTGGAATGAGCTCCCGGAGAAGATCAGGGCCCTGCGGGACCTTATGCAGTTCCGCAGGGCCTGCAAGACGGAGCTCTTCCGCCAGGCTTTCACATAGGGGCCGCCGCTGCCACCACCACCAACGGTGGCAATGCCACCAGGATCCGGGATCACCCTGGGAAGTACAGCTTACCTTGTGTGATATTAACACCTACTGGACAGTGGTACCTCAACGGGGCCGATCTGAAGACCAAAGATGCCATCACTACCACTCAGGACCATCTTGCTGTGAAGCACTTTATCTATTATTGTTGTTTATGTATAATTGCTGCTACGATATTATTGTTTTATTGGATTTTATGTATGGGCTGTTGCCCCCTATAAGCCGCCCTGAGCCCCCTTGCGGGGAGGGCGGGGTAAAAATACTTAAATAAATAAAAATAAATAAATTAAAATTGCAAAGGAATGTAGGGAAGGTAGGGTCCTAGGCCCCTTCTTATCTCCTCCAGTTCCTACTTTATCACCATTGGGGCTGGTGCCCAAGAAAACTGAGAATGAGTATCAATTGATACATCACCTTTCCTTTCCTAGAGGTGACTCAGTTAACAATGCCATCCCAGACCACCTGTGTTCACTTAGGTATACCTCTTTTGACCAGGCCATATGGGTGGTATGCTGGTGTGGCCCAGTGGCTGAAATGGCGAAGTGGGATATCAAGTCGGCGTTTTGCCTGCTGCTCATTTACCTTGGGGATTCTGAGCTTTTGAGTTTTGCCTTTTGGGATAGGGCACTCCCAATGAGTTGCTCAATTTCCTGTTTAGCTTTTGAGCATTTCAGTTCTTTCCTGGAGTGGGCTCTAAAAGTTAAGTCTGGCTTAAAGGATACAGTTCACTATTTGGATCAAAAACTGGCTAATTAATAGGAAACAGAGAGTGAGTATAAATGGGAAATTTTCTCAGTGGAGGGTGGTAAGCAGTGGGGTACCACAGGGATCAGTACTGGGTCCAATACTTTTAAACTTGTCTATTAATGATTCGGAGTTGGGAGTAAACAGTGAAATGGCTAAATTTGCAGATGACACAAAGTTGTTCAGGGTGGTGAGAACTAGGGAGGATTCTTGTGAGCAAAAATTCTACTTTGTGAGCTGCTGGCATTAAAGTTGTGAGCGAGCGATTTGGCTACTGCATAAATTAGTTTGCTCTGGAGCCATCCTTCCTGAGCGAAGACAAAAATCTATGAGCCGGAGGCTAAAAAGCTGTGAGCTAGCTCACAATAACTCAGCTTAGAGGGAACACTGATTGTGAGGCACTCCAAAGGGATCTGTTGAGGATGGGCGAGTGGGCATCAACGTGGCAAATGGGGTTCAATGTGGCTAAGTGCAAAGTGATACACATTGGAGCCAAAAATCCTAAATATAAATACACTTTGATGGGATCCAAACTGGCAGAGACTGACCAAGAGAGATATCTTGGAGTCGTAGCAAACGCAATGAAAATGTCTAGACAGTGTGCAACTGCAATAAAAAAGGCCAATGCTATGCTGGGGATTATTAGGAAGGGAATTGAAAACAAATTAGCCAGTATCATAATGCCCCTGTATAAATCAACAGTGCAACCTCATTTGGAGTACTGTGTACAGTTCTGGTTACCACACCTTAAAAAGGATATTATAGCTTTGGAAAAAGTGCAGAAAAGGGCAACTAGAATGATAAAAGGGTTGGAACACTTTCCCTGGGGCTCTTTAGCTTGGAGAAACGACGGCTGATGGGTGACATGATCGAGGTTTTCCCTGATGGATTAAAGTACCCTGGTCCTGCTCCTACATTTAAGAACATAAGAACATAAGAGACGCCAATGTTGGATCAGGCCAAAGGCCCATCCAGTCCAACACTCTGTGTCACACAGTGGCCAGAAATACCAGTGCCATCAGGAGGTCCAGCAGTGGGGCCAGGACATTAGAAGCCCTCCCACTGTTGACCCCCCCCCCAAGCACCAAGAAGACAGAGCATCACTTGCCCCAGAGCCCCTAGCTATACCTTGTGGCTAATAGCCACTGATGGACCTCTGCTCCATATGCTTATCTAATTCCCTTTTGAAGCCGTCCATGCTTGTAGCACCCACCACTTCCTGTGGCAGTGAATTCCATGTGTTAATCACTCTTTGGGTGAAGAAGTACTTCCTTTTATCCGTTCTAACCCGACCGCTCTGCAGTTTCATGGAGTGCCCACGAGTTCTTGTATTGTGAGAAAGGGAGAAAAGTACCTCTTTCTTTACCTGCTCTTTCCCATGCATAATCTTATAAACCTCGATCATGTCACCCCTCAGTCGTCTTTTCTCCAAGCTAAAGAGCCCTAAGCGCTTTAACCTTTCCTCATAGGGAAAGTGTTCCAACCCTTTTATCATTCGAGTTGCCCTTTTCTGCACTTTTTCCAAAGCTATAATATCCTTTTTAAGGTGTGGTGCCCAGAACTGCACACAGTATTCCAAATGAGGTCTCACCATTGATTTATATAGGGGCATTATTATATTGGCTGATCTGTTTTCAATACCCTTCCTAATAATCCCCAGCATAGCATTGGCCTTCTTTATTGCAGTCACACACTGTCTCGACATTTTCAGTGAGTTATCCACTACAACTCCAAGATCTCTCTCTTGCTCAGTCTCTGCCAGTTCAGACCCCATCAATGTGTATTTATATTTAGGATTTTTGGCTCCAATGTGCATCACCTTGCACTTGGCCACATTGAACCCCATTTGCCATGTTGACGCCCACTCGCCCATCCTTGACAGATCCCCTTGGAGTGCCTCACAATCCTCACTGGTTTTCACCACCCTGAACAACTTTGTATCATCCGCAAATTTAGCCACTTCACTGCTTACTCCCATCTCCAAATCATTAATGAACAAGTTAAAAAGCAGTGGACCAAGTACTGATCCCTGCGGTACCCCACTGCTTACCACCCTCCACTGAGAAAATTGCCCACCTACACTCACTCTCTGTTTTCTATGAACTAGCCAGTTTTTGATCCATAAAAGGACTTGTCCTTCTATCCCATGATTTTTGAGCTTACTTAGGAGCCTTTGATGAGGAACTTTATCAAAAGCTTTCTGGAAGTCAAGGTAAATAATATCTATTGGATCCCCCTTGTCCACATGTTTGTTCACCCCCTCAAAGAACACTAACAGGTTAGTGAGACAAGATCTTCCCTTACAGAAACCGTGCTGAGTCTGCCTCAATAGGTTTTGTTCATCTATGTGCCTACTAATTCTTTCCTTAATAATGGTTTCCACCAATTTACCCGGTATCGACGTCAGACTGACTGGCCTGTAATTTCCCGGATCTCCTCTGGAACCCTTTTTAAAGATGGGAGTGACATTAGCTACCTTCCAATCCTCAGGAATGGAGGCAGATTTTAAGGAAAGATTACATATCTTTGTCAGGAGATCTACAAGTTCACATTTGAGTTCTTTCAGAACTCTCGGATGTATGCCATCTGGGCCTGGTGATTTTTCAGTTTTTAAGTTGTCTATCAGTTTTAGGACCTCCTCTCTCGTCACCTCAATCTGACTCAGGTCTTTCAACACCCCTCCTGAAATCAGTGGTTCTGGAGTGGGCAAGCACTTCTCATCTTCCACAGTGAAGACGGAGGCAAAAAATGCATTTAGCTTCTCAGCCATTTCCCTATCATCCTTCAATACTCCTTTTACCCCTTGGTCGTCCAAGGGCCCCACTGCCTCCCTGGCTGGTTTCCTGTTTCTAATGTATTTGAAGAAAGTTTTATTGTTGGTTTTTACGTTTTTTGCTATATGCTCCTCATATTCCCTTTTTGCCTGCCTGACCTCAGACTTGCATTTTATTTGCCATAGCCTGTGTTCCGTTTTATCAGCCTCACTGTGACTAGCTTTCCACTGCTTAAAGGAATTCTTTTTACTTTTTACAGCCTCCATTACTCTGTTTGTTAACCATGCAGGCTTTTTCCTATACCTGTTTGTGCCTTTCCTAACCTGCGGAATATATATTTTTTGAGCTTCTAGGATCGTAGTTTTAAATAGATCCCAAGCTTCCCCAATTGTTTTGACCCTTTCTACTTTTCCTTTCAGTTTCCTCCCCACGTGTCCCCTCATATCAGAGAAATTACCCCTTTTAAAGTTAAAAATGGTTGTGTGAGTCTTTTTGGCCAATTCTCTATTTGTACAAATGATGAACTCAACAACATTATGATCACTGTTTCCAAGCGGTGCAATCACTTTTACATCTCTCACCAGGTCTTGAGTGTTACTTAGGACCAAATCAAGGATCGCCTCTCCCCTGGTAGGTTCCGTGACCATCTGCTCCATAGCACAGTCATTTAGAGTGTCTAGAAACTCAATCTCTTTTTCCCGGCTAGAACACATATTGACCCAATCAATGTGTGGGTAGTTAAAATCACCTATTATTACACAGTGTTTTTGTCTAGTTGCTATCTTTAAGGCATTCATCATTTTATAATCCTCCTCTATCTTTTGATCTGGTGGGCGATAACAAACTCCCAGTGTTAAGTTTCCTTTTGGCCCCCCTATTTCAACCCATAGAACTTCCAGAAGCGAATCCAATTCACTTAGCCTCTCAATCTTTCTAGACTTTATACCCTCTCTGACATACAGAGCTACCCCACCTCCAACCCTTCCCCCCCTATCCTTCCGATATAATATATAACCGGGAATCACTGTGTCCCACTGATTTTCCTCATCCCACCAAGTTTCAGAAATACCCACAATGTCTATTTTTCCCTCCGACACCAAGCACTCCAACTCCCCGATTTTACCTCGGACACTTCTAGCATTTGTATAGAAACAGCTGTAATTTCCCTTACAAGTTAAGCCTGCATCCTTCCTCTTGCTATCTCGAGTCGTTGTCCGGCAGTCCATGTCACCAGCCATGGCCTCTGTGGACAATTTCAATCCACCTCCCTGTAGAAAAGCAACCGGTACCCCCTCACCTCTCTCAGATGAGCCAACCCGAACCAGAGACTTTTCATCTCCTGTCGGCTTTCCCCCAATATTCAGTTTAAAAGCTGCTCTGCCACCTTTTTGATTTTAAGTGCCAGCAGCCTGGTTCCTTCTCGGGACAAGTGGAGACCGTCTCGCCTGTACAGCTCCCTCTTGTTCCAAAAAGAATCCCAGTGCCTAACAAACCTGAACCCTTCCCCTCTACACCATCGTCTCATCCACGCATTGAGACTCCTGATCTGTGCCTGTCTCTCCGGCCCTGCGCGTGGAACAGGTAGCACTTCTGAGAAGGCTACCTTGGAGGTCCTGGACCTAAGTTTCCTGCCCAGCATCCTAAATTTCTCCTCCAGGACCTCACGACTGCATTTCCCCACATCGTTGGTGCCGACATGCACCACGACCACTGGCTCCTCCCCAGCACTATCTACCAGCCTATCTAAAACACGCGTAATGTCCGCTACCTTCGCACCAGGCAGGCAAGTCACCATACGGTCAGTACGCGGGTTCGCCACCCAGCTGTCTACCTGCCTAAGGATCGAATCACCCACTACCAAGAGCCCCCCTCCCACCCTGCCCAGGGATGGTTCCTTGGTGCAAAAGGATAACCGCTCACCAGCTGGGGAAGAGGTCCCTTCTGAGGGCACATTCCCCTTATCCTCAGCATGGTGCCCTGTTTCCCCTAGACCCTCATGCTCCCTGACAGCAGCGGGGCTGCCAGATCCAGAGTGGGACGTAGCTAACAAGTCCCCGAGAGTCTTTTCTGTGCGCCTAGCTGACTGTCTCTGCTTCTCCAGGTCAGCCACCTTGGCCTCAAGGGAGCACACACGTTCCCTGAGAACCAGGAGCTCCTTGCACCGAGCACACACCCAAGACTTCTGCCCAGTGGGCAGATAGTCATACATGTGAGCAGAAGTCCATCAGTGGCTATTAGCCACAAGGTATAGATAAGAACTCTCAGGCTGGGGCAAGTGATGCTCTGTATTCTTGGTGCTTGGGGGGACAACAGTGGGAGGGCTTCTAGTATCCTGGCCCCACTGCTGGACCTCCTGATGGCACCTCGTATTTGGCCACTGTGTGACAGAGTGTTGGACTAGATGGGCCATTGGCCTGATCCAACATTGGCTTTTCTTATGTTCTTATAGATGATTTTCTGTTTCTTGGGCCAGCGGGGTCTGGATGGTGTCATCACCTGCTTCATTCTTTCATAGCCAGTAAAACAGTAAATCACCATGTACAATTAAACAATATTTGTTAGTTTTTATATGCTATGCATAGAATTCAATTATTAACAAGATTACAACAATATCACTACAGTATAAGATATAAAGCTTAGCAGTACATACAAAGTAATACAATTACTAGTTACAGAAACAATTAAGACAAACGACGGAGTTTTAGTACACTATCCATTTGCGTGTCCTTCATCAAGTTTGTCATTCTGTCATTGTTTCTTCACAGGCATGAAGTGCTGCAAGCTGCAATGGAGTATAACATACTTAATAAACTAACCAAAAACATAAAGAATGCTCTAATAACACAGAGGAGCATGTTACACTTTATAAGCGCACCCATATTTCAAAATGCTAGTTCTTATACAAATTTTGATGTATGCTACCGCGCTTAGATTCTAGAAAAAAGCAGACAAGCACAATATGTATTTCACAATTATCTGATGATAACACATATGAAAAGGGAACATTTTAAAAAATCACCAACCTGGTGCCTGGGGAGCTCCTTTAGCAAGCTCTAATGTGACTGGGTCTACAGCATATTGTGATTGGCTAAGCCTCCCTCAGTGTGGCACAGTGTCTCAATGGAGAATTTGTAGGCTGCAACAGGTGTTATGTTTTAAGATGGCATGTTCTATCTTAAAGGTATCCAGACTGTTTAAAGAAAAGAACTCAAGTCTAATTCCTGATTTAATCCTAATGGAATCAGTGTGTGTAGCCTGAAGATAAATTCAGCTTCTCTTTGCAATAAAACATTGGAGAAATACAAAAAATTGCTGAAATTTACTTTCATCTCTAAAAAGACAGATGATATCATCAATATACCTTTTCCAAAAAAATACGTGGTCATAGAAGGGATTACATGACTGGTCAAAAATGAACTTCTCTTCCCAATATGCCATATATAAGTTTGCCACACTGGGTGCTATGGGGCTGCCCATAGCCACACCACAGATTTGAAAATAAAAAGAATCTGCAAATCTAAAGTAGTAGTTCTCAAAAATCAGGTCAACAAGCTCCATTAAAAATGAGTAGGAGGAGACAAAGCCCAAACCTTTGTTCAGGACTGCCAAGTCTATTGGTGATAAGGAGCGGGAGGAAAGATTTATCACTAAGTCCTCCTGCGTCCTCTGCGGGGTTGAAAATCCAAAGGTGTATCTCTGCCTCGCTTTCTAAAGTTACATTTGGTATTAGTTTGATTAGGCTGCTCTGCTGATGTACTGGGTATCTCCTCCCCCTCAGTGGAAGGGCCCTCAGAATTAGATAACGTAAGATCAGCCCAAGAGACTCATTTCCTAATGTTACTCCTAGATAATGAACACCAATTGTAAACTTGAGAGGAGGAGTAGTCCCGTGCATCCCTATTAAACTTTTTTATTTTGAATTCCTTAAGATTATTTTCAAATTCTTTCATCCGGGACTGCAACTCCTGAAACTTAAGCTCATAATTATCTTGTGTCAAGTTTGCCTGTAATGAGGTTTTAGTTTGCTCTATCTCTTCTTCAAGTTTATCTAATTCTGTCTGAGAATGGTCTATAATAAGCAACATTAAGTCTGTGGAACATCTATATATCTAATAGCCAAGTTGCCCCCGGAGTGCGGATCGCTAAATCAGCACTCCGGGGGCACTTGGGGGGGAGGGGGAGGTTTGTGCACACGTGGGCCAGTCCCCACGTGTGCACAAAAATGCTAAAAGTAGAAAAAAAAATTGGGGGATGTTTAAATCCCCCCGAAAGTGCAAGAGCGTTCCGTGCTCGCCGGACTGGGCTTATGCCCTTGTTGTTTGTTGAACGGAGTGGCCCTCCTCCCAACATCCTGGTTATCCACCTGGGTGGTAATGACCTGGGGATGGTCAAGAGGAAGGCATTGATCCTGCAGGCACAGGATGATATGTAGGACATTGTGGCATGGTGGCCCAATGTCAGGCTGGTGTGGGCAGCCATTTTGCCCTGGCGGGTGTGGAAATGGGCCTGCGACCCAGACGCCATCAAGCAGGCGCACAAGTAGGCCAACTGTGAGTTGGGGGATGTCATGAGGGGTGGCTTGGGTTTTGTCATACCCTGGTATCGTGAAGGAGTGTGTCCATCTCTGTCGTGATGATAGTATACACTTCTCTGAGATTGGGAACTGGATATTCTTGAGGACTTACGGCAAGGGCTGAGGCAGATTGTTGGCCAGTGTATGCACCCAAGGGCCAAAGCAGAGGCTTGACCCTTGTTGGTGGTGGAAATCTGGCCTGTTTCTGTTATGAGGGGGAACACCAATTGACAGACCCCCCCTTGTTCAGGGGATTGGCACACCTATCATAAACCATTCCTTCGCATGGGGACTGCGGGTGGCCTGTTATACACCTTGTGCTGTGCCTCCCCTCGTGCTCACGGCAGGGTGTTAGCATGTCTACCGCCTGGCAAGGGCCATGTTGTGGTTGGCTTGCATCAGGTGCTTGGTGTTTCATTGTTAAAGATCTCTTTGCCTGACTTGAGTTGCAGCCCTTGCCAGTTGTAGTTTATTCTTGTAGAATTAATAGTTAAATAAAGCTGTCCTTAGTTTATACCAATTACCTGTGTCCAGGGGTCATTTCGTAGAAAAAGAGCTAGGGGACTCATTAGCATAACTCATTAGCATATGCCACACCCCCTGACATCACCGGAAGTGTGTCCTCCCCACAGCCGGCGCGACCTCCAGCGGGCACCAGCAGGGAGCTCCAGGCCCCGCCCTCCCGCACCTCACCCGGGGGGATGGCGTTCCCCCGCATCCCCCCCCCAAATGACCCCTGCCTGTGTCAGTCTCTTTCTTCTGACTATGCATGCAAAGTGAGAAGAATGAACTTCCTGTATGGCACCCTGAGTTTTTTTCCCAGGGCTGGATGAAAACGTTATAAACTCAAACACACACACACACACACACACACACACACAGCAGCCCAGAAAAAATGGTCTTACAGTGCTTTGGAAAGATGCTCAGTGTAGGGAGAACTTTTAAGAGAAAACATGGCACATCCTCTAGAAATTTCTCTACACACTGCTGTTGTGCAAACACAGATTGTAATCTCAAGAAAGTGCTTCAGTCAAGCCTAGTTTTTATGATAGAACACATTGTCTCTGTGTTATATTGGGGACAGACTGTGAACAGGAAGCCAGTTCAGAAGCTGGTATGCCAGTAGAATGTGTTCCTCCTGACTCAGGAATAGTTGCCAACTTTGGGCTGGGAATTCCTGGAGATTTGGGTGTGGAGTCTGGGGGTGGTGGGATCTGGGGAGGAGAGGGATCGAAGTGGAACATAGTACCATTGAGTCCACTCTCCAAAGCAGTCATTTTCTTCAGGGGAATTATCTTTACTCTGATTGTAAGTCTGGGAGATCTCCAGGCCCCACCTGGAGGTTGACAGCCCTGCACATGACTGTCAAGAAGTAGCCTACTGTGTTCTGCATGAACTGAGGCTCGTGGCCATTGTTCACATTGCCAAATCCAGAGGTAGTGCCATTTTCCTGTCTCTAACTTCCACCTTTCTCACTAAAAAACTAAAGGAATGTCTTTTTGACTTTTTGTTTTTAGGCACAAAGAAATGTCTAAAGCCAGCATTCACTAAGAGAAATACCTGAATGCTGCAATCCAACAGTAGGTAGCTAAACCAATAAAGGAAAGCATATATTGATTAATACATTTGTGCAGTGGATAACTTGTGCAGCACACAATCCATACTCTTAGTTGATTATGTGTAAAAGATATACAGCTGTTGTGACAGAAGACAGTAGGAATTATTATTGTACTTTACCCAAAGACCTCTGTTAAGAAAGCCATGGTGAAGTAACCCCCACAGAGAAAGAGAGAAGGGGAATGCCTACAATGCCAGCTCAAATCTCCCACCCACGGGTCCACATTGCTATGGCAACATTCAAACCCACTCACATAAATGCAGCAGCAACATCACCTTTGGCAAGAAAGGGACATATAAAGGAATGTGTGTGTAAAATACATTTACCCAGCAGCATGCCATACTGGAGGAAGGATGTTTATGGCATAGTCTGGCCATTGTCCTCACCCCAAGAACTCAGTAACTAAAACACTGTTGTGGACACACAGAGCAAACATGTACAGAGACAGGAAGCCAGAACACAAACACTTCAGAAAGGGAGAAGAAACCACTGACTGACACCCACAGGGTCATCCCAAGCAGAATCACACCCTTCTAACTCCAATTATTTCAAGGGTGTAATTCTACTTTGAATGGCACTGCCAATATCTTAACGCAAAAAATACTCTAGATGTCAAATTAACCCTTCATCCCAGAAATCAGATTTCATTCCAACCAGCAATCTTAACAGTTCAGTTTAGGAAGTGCTGCTAATTTCATAATTGTAATGCCACCGAGTCATTGTAACTTCTTACCATTTGCCCCTCTCATGGGTACAGTAGCTCTTTTGGTATCAAATATTGGCTCAAAAGATGTAAACAAAAATGTAAACTCAGTCATGGAGGAGGGGCAGGAAATTGGGTCAGGACTGCGGTGTGGGGGGACGAATATCCCTTTCCTGTGTGCCATTTCCCCCATCAAAGTCACTCTCTTCCAAAGTTGCTCATTAGTCACAGCAGCAAGACAGACTGGTACCCATATTGTACCTGTCTCTTCCCCTTTCTGTAGCTAGCAGCAGCTTTGGGGCAGGGTGATTTTGATAAGCAAAGAGTAGCAGCAGGGTAGAATTGGTTAGTGCATCTCTCTATTGCACTATGGCCTTGATTCAATTTTGAGGCTTTGAAGCCTTAACCAGACTGGGAGATCCAGTTACAGGCAATGCTCCCTCTTCTAAGCTATGAACATTTAACTAAGGGAATATGAAAACAAGGCTAATTTAGCATCTGACCAGTGTAGGGTTGCCAGCTCTGGGTTGGGAAATACCTGGAGTTTTTTGGGGTGGAGCTGGGAGCAGGTAGGATTTGGGGCAGGGAGGGACCTCAGCAGGGTATAATGCTATAGAGTCCATCATCCAAAGGAGCCATTTTCTCCAGGGGAACTGATCTTGATTGTCTGGAGAGCAGGTATAATAGCGGGAGATCCCCAAGACCCTAGACAAGTCTCATCCCAAGCAGAGTTACACCCGTCTAAGCCCACTGACTCTGCATGGAATGGAATGGAATGGAACTGGAAGTCACTGGAAGTACTGATGGCAATACATAGTGTGATTACATTGTTTTACACAGGAGTCCTTACTGTGTCTGTTTTTGGAGCATGTAATTAATTTTATAGGTACCAGCTTTGGTCCTTTGGCATTGCTTAACATTTGTTTATTTCTGTGTGAATTAGAAGCTGGACAGCATCTCCTCTATTAGCTTTCATTTTTAAAAAGTTACAGATATATTATTTATTGACATTGGTTAAATTTTCATTGTTAAACATTTAAGGAAGAGGAATTTAAATGAAGCTTTAATTGCCTTTTGTACTATTTGATGATATAAAATGCAAAAAAGGAGGTCATGAGCGAGGCAAAGGACAGCAACAGGTGCAATGGAACACTTTTATCGTGAAGAAATGCTGCAGGTAGTCAAGCTAAAACACTTAACAAGTACAAGATGCTTCCCTCCTCCCTTTGTGATGTAAGCCACTCTGTGGGCTTCTAGTGGGTCAAAACAAGAGACATAGATTTAACAGTAAAATAATACAACTCACAAGGGATGGGGGGAAATGAGGGAAGAGAGCCATAGCCTTATTGCTATGATGAAAAAACCCATCAACAAATAATGTATGATTTCAAAAGCTTCTTTCAGCATAATATTAACAACAGGCTGCATATGCACAAACTATGTAGCATTTTGTTCCTGTGTTTGAAACACTGAGCTGGCTACAGTTATAGACCTCCCCCCCCCCCCCCCCCCCCCCCCGCCGCCGCCTCTAAATGCAGTTCGGTTGAACACTGGATGCTGCAGACTCCCATTGGAGTTCAGGTCACGTACCAGTGAATGAACCAGATTGCATGAATAATATGCTCTTTATTCAGTGATTGGATAAAAATGAATGCCTTCCACACCTACGTACATCCAATCTCCACTGCTTCCTGTGAGCTTGTTCTTCCTGAAGCTTTAATTATTTATCCTCAGAGAGAAGTTGACAGTTACAAGTAGTCACGACTCACCAGGTTAACTCTCCAAATGCCATACTCCATTTTCATACCCAGCAGATTTCACGAAGGCTCATGGAGTCAAAGTGCTAGCAGTTTGGAAGTATTGGGCTGTCTCATTAAAAAGAAAACTGACACCAGCCTGAATACTCGAAGGGGTTTTTTGTTTTGTTTTGTTTTAAGAATGAGATCCAACTGCCTGCCTTTGAGTACATGTAAATGAACACTATTTTTGCTCGCTTTAATGTGTAGATGTTAAACATCAATGTGAACTGTGTGCAATTAATAAGTCTTTTGAAAGTTAATAGTGAAATGAAAGTAACTGGAAATGTAACAGATCATCTGCTGGCCTGCATTAAATCAAACACTAAGTTTTCCCTGCTGTGACTGGTTTTTGAGTGGGTTTTTTTGTTTCCCTTAGACAGCAGGACAGGAGAGAATGAGTTGTTACAGACTGGAATAGGCCAAACTTCAGGCATTTTGATTTTATAAAATGCCAAGAGTACATGAAAGATAGGTACAGAAATGTAACGGGTTTTATAGATTTCTTCATTGGGGGGATTATCTGTTTGATTTCTTCATCCTCTTGGTTGAGTTTAGAATTTCATTTTCTATTAATTCTCTCTGTGTTTCAAATCATGGTAAATACAACAATATTTATACCCATTAAAGGATAAACAAAGACCCTGGCATCATTCTTCTCAATGTCTGACACAGGAGAATAGGTAAGGTGGTTTTTCACTACACAAACAAGGAATTCACATCAATGGAAACAAAAACCAAGAGTTAGCCCATTACACAGGATCTGGGGGTTAACGACAGGCAGACAACATGGGTTACAATTAAATTTGTGTTAGGAGTTACTGTGGACCATCCTGTTTACCGGACCACCAACAGTTGGAGTATAGAGTTACACACACAATGCCATAGGCCTAGGTTGCTGTGGGGAACCCAAAAAGCCTACCTTCCTCATTTTGCTTTCATTCTCACACCAGGCAGGATGCCTGTTGTTATGTATTAGGCTCAAAGTGCACCAGAGAACTGTCCTAGCTTGAACACCTAAGCTTGAAAAGGACCTATTGAACAGGAGTTATCTTGTAAATAGCCTATCACGGGGAGTGTGTGTGTGTTGGGTGTGGTGTTTTGCACACATTTAAGCAGGGCTAGAGTCCTGCTAGAGTTCTCTTAGAGTTTAGCTGACATTACTAATAAACTATGAGCTGATCACTCAACGCATCTGAACCTAGTATGTTTCACTGGCGACGAGGATGGGATCCTGATAAGCCAGCCTGCTCCAGCTGATAACACCGCATTGCGCTCCAAGCCCCAGTGCCCCTCGCACCGCACCGCTCCAGAGACCATGGCTGCTGCTTCAGGATTCTTCGATGCATTCAACACCACTGCAGAGAACTGTGATTCCTACCTCGGCCGGTTCAAGTTCTTCTTGCAGTCCTCCGGCATCAATGAGGCAGAAATGAAACACGCCACATTCTTCTGTGTCTGTGGCTGAACGATGTATGAAATCGCCTGCTCGCCCCTCGCCCCAGCGGACCTCAAGGACACAGACTATCAAACCATCATGGACCGGCTTAAGGCACACTTCTCCCCGAAGCCATCGGTCATCATGGCCCGCCATGTGTTCT
>NW_015164667.1:1100024-1123221 GCF_001447785.1 Gekko japonicus | reverse complement strand
GGCATTCATCACAGCGCTCCACCGTATCGCCTGCCACTGCAAGTTTCCCGACCTCAAGGATGCCCTCCAGGACCAGCTGGTCTGCGGCCTACATGACAAGGGAATACAGAGGAAGATCCTCACCCAAGGTGACCCCAAATTCAAGGAGGCCATGGAGATTACCCTCACCGCTGAATCAGCCGAGCAATTCATTGCAGAGGTCCGGTGTGGGAAAGGCCCGCCAACTTGGCAGAGACCGGCCATGGCCACCCACCATGTGGACAGCCCCAAAGAAGAGGAGGATGAGGTACTGCAGTTCCAGCGTCCCACACGCCACCACACGCCACCTGCCACACAATGTCCATCCACACCACCATGCGCTGTCGACACCGCTCCATCAAGCATGTGTGTCAGCTGTGGAGGACCCCATGAGAGAAGGTCCTGACTTCCGGTGGCGGAAAAGGAAATGGCCACCTGAGTCTCTCTCTCCACTACAACCCCAAATGTATGGAGAACGAATCTCAATCAACTCAACAAATTTGAAAAAATAAAAGAAAATACCAAACCTACCTCCGTCACTACAAACAGATCCGAAATCGGACCCTGTGGCACTGACGACAAGCAAAATGGCGACGGGCACTAATGCGACAGCTAAGTAGACGGCCCTAATCACAGCAGCAGATCTATCCAATGCTCTCTCAAACATGGAAAAGAAGTTTCTGGAGCATATCTCTATCATGTTCAAACCTCTATACGAACAATTTGACACAATGAAAAAAGAATTTACAGATACTAAAAATATGGCAGAGGGAGCACTGCAGAGAAGTGTTCACGACGACCAAAACAACATACAGCAAATCCAGCAAACGCAAGATCCCCTAGCTGAGAAAACGCAGCACCTCGACCTCTCTATGAGGCAGAATAACCTCAAACTAAGAGGGCTAGGTGAAAAAGTAGAAGAAAGTGGTGATTTAGCTAGTCACATATCTGCTTGGTTAGCACAGACAGTAGCTGTTGAGGGAGATCAATTGAGGATCATCACCAAAGCTTTCCGCCTGGGTCCTATATCCCTCCTACAAATGAGACTGGCCCGAGATACTCTGATCACCCTTCTTGATGTCAGGTATAGGAAAAAAATCCTGTCTGAAGCTAGACAGAAAGGACACCTATCCTATAAAGGATCCAAAATAGAGGTCTTCCCAGATTTGCCACGTGAAGCTATGCTAAAGAAAAAAGAAATGAAACAGATAACAAGCAGCCTGCTGAAAGCAGACATTAGGTATACATGGATAACACCACTAGTCCTGCAAGTGACCCATTGAGGAAAACAACACAAGATTTCATCTACAGAAGAAGGCTTCAAGTTGCTACGAATGCTAAATATAGAAACCCCGATGGACTATACCAGACAACACAGTAAACGTCGCCACTCCTCATCAGCATCTCCACCTCCAGAAATGATAGCCACAGGATCCTCTTCATCGGAAGGATAAGTAGACGCACTCGAAGGGAGCTATGACTTTAAAAGTGATAATATGGTTCTACTGCAAATTTAAAGAGTACTAGTTGAAGGCCATAAGCTTAATAGGGCCTTCCCTGAGTGACTTGTTTAGATGTTAATGACTATCAGATTGTTAATTGCTGCGGTGTTTAAAAAGTTCTTTTTTACTGGCCCTGAGCCTTACTGTTAAGATGCATAAGTTTCCTTTAAATGCTATTCTTAGGTTCTAGTTGACGCACTTTACTTGTATTATCAAACGCTATTGGGGCAGGGGAGGGAGAAGGTTCCCCCCCCCAAAAAAAGTTGCTGTTAGATAGTATAGACTCGCTCACTCTAGGGAACAAGGGTTCAACCCAGCCTCCCGTTTACTGCACTCTAAATGGGAGATTAGAGAGTGACGCCTACTGGACACGCTGCTACTGAATACATAGAGCAAAAGCCTAAACACAGTCTCCTTCAGTATCTTTGTATATAGTTAGTATTTCGCCTACCGGTAAACTCATAGAATTTACATTTGATTGTACTAATCTTTTATAATTGGTTTAATGCTACCACCACTTGGTAAACTATACATTTTTACTCCTAATCTTACTGGATTTTCTTAACTGATCTGGCATAACATTTTACTGATACTCAACAATTTTGCATCTGACCTTACTACTCTTTTCTACACAACCCAAACCCCCACAATTATCCATTTAATTTCAATAATTTTTAGAAATAGATCCAATTAATTTGACTTTAGTGATTAAGGGTCATATTTACAGAGCATAGTTACTATCAACATAATCAATTTAACAAATTTTTAATACGGGATTTGGTGCTTCAATCAACTGCTAAATTGACTATTTTACTGCTGATTTCAGTGTTTTACTGCATCTGATCTGGTGACAAATTCATTAATCTTAAAATTGATTTCATTAACTTTTCCTAAATGATTAGGAGATACAATTAATTGGTACCTACACTGACTCTACAATAGACTCTTTTGATTTCATTTAAAGACTGGTGCAACAGTTAACTGGTTACTGAAACAATTTTACAACTGATTCCACTGATTCTTTCTAAGAGATTTGGCTTCATAATTACCTAGCAATTTTATAAATTCCCATCTGATTTCCCTGACTCAATTTAAACAATCCTACGTTATAATCAATTAGGTAACTCAATACTTTTATAATTAGACTCATTAATTGTATTTAAAAATCTATTACAATGACAAAGGTTATTTAATCTAATGTCCGCGGTCTAAATAACCCCATCATAAGACGCAGAATTCTTAACAATCTGATGAAATTGAACCCAAGCATAATTCTGCTACAAGAGACACATCTTAAGAAGGCTGAACAATTATTTTTTCATACAAAAAAAATCCAGACCCAATATTTGGCCCCAATATTTGGTTTCTCTTGGGAAACTCATGGCGTACAGGCTTTCGTAATATTTGGTGAAAATGTCAGCTATTGCTCTGGATTTGTTATGTATTACACCATCCATCGATCTAACAGCATTCACTTTAGCTTTCTTCTTTTTATCTTTCACCTTCCATGCTAAAAGGCGCATATTTTTTGTAGATTTTTGCCAGAATTTTTGTTTCATAATAAGAAGGTTCCTCTTGATTTTTTTCAGTTCTATTGATTCCAACACCTTTTCCCCCACTTGTAAACTCATATATATAGACTTCTTTTTAATCTTTTTATGCTCCTGTTCTAGCTTTGTTATTCTCTTTAATGTGTCCATTCGTAATTTCTCTGTTTCCTTTTTCAGGTGTGATGTAGCCAAGATAATGGAGCCCCCCATAACCGCCTTCAGAGCGTCCCACTGGATCGCTGGCTCTACTTCTTAGTCCTTATGGATCTCCAGATATTGAAAGATGTCTTTTTCCAATTTTTCTTTTATTGATACATGAAATAAAATTGAAGTGTCCATCGTCCATTTTTAGGTCTGTAGTTTCATTTGTAAATTCCGAGATGTTACAGTTAATCCAAGCATGATCCATTAGATATCTCACCCCTATGTTGGCCGATTGGAGGGAGGGTTTTAATGTAGAAGAGATCAGGATGAAATCAATGTGGGTAGAGACGTCGTGCCTCGCAGAATAGTAGGAGTAGTCTCTTTCTGCCGGGTGACATAGTCTCCAGGTGTCCATAAGGTCAAAGTTGTTGAGTAGCCATGCCAGCTGTGTTTTGGTATCCGTCTTATGTTTTTTCTTGGGCTTGGCATTTGATCGATCCAATTTATCATTGATTATGTAGTTAAGATCATCCCCAATTAGCAGAAGACCCTCATTGAATTTCTGCAGTTTAGTTAGAATTTCTTGTAGGAAAGGGATTTGCACTGAGTTCGGGGCATAGATTGAGGCAAAAGACCATATGGCCCCATTCATAGATCCTTTAATAAAGATGAACTCGTAGTCTTTGTCATACACCTGCAAAGTCTTTCCTTGGAAATTGACAAGAAGATTTCCTGATGGCATCCAACGGTAATATACATTTTCTTGTTGAAGGTGGGAAGTTGTGGGCTTCAGGGACCTTCTGATTTTTGATGCCTCTTGTGGTAAGTCCAGATAGACTTGTACCTGGCAGTTCTTATAATTAAGGGATCCCTTAGCCGCCACTTCCTTCAGGAATTTCTGTCTGGTCCATTCCTTGGCAAACTTAATCAAAATGTATCATGGCCTGCAGCACTTCTGGGTGTTCATGGAACCTATTCTATATGCGGCCAAAATGGCGGACGTGATTCCTTCTTCTAGTTTACAGATGTATGCTAGCCATGATGACATACAACAGATCAAGTCCAGATTGCCCTGCTCGCCCTCTAGGGTCCCCTGAAATTTAAGATTAAGGTGCCGGATCTGCGTTTCTACTGATAGTAGCCTTTCCCTGTAGTTTATATCCCTTTCCTGCAGTTCTTTGACATCTTGCTTTAGTAATAGGCCCATATTCAAAGTCGACTGTGCATTGCCGGCCGTTTGAATTAGAGCCGTCTGAATGTCCGCTAATTGCTCTCTCACTGGCTGCAGAGAAGCTTGTATTGTAGCCTGCATATTATCTGTAAGTTGTTTTTCCATGTTTGCTAAGAGAGTGGGTATGTCTATATTTGGAGCAGTTTGTACTTGCGTTTGTAGTTAACAGCCTCCATTTTTCCGTTTCCCGCTCTGAGGCAATCTATTCCTGGTCTGTTGTTTTTTGGCAAAAGAAAGTCTTACAGACTTATGAGTGTTTTTAATAGTCACTATTTGTGACCCTTGCTTTTTCCCCATGCCCTGGTGGTCACAAAATAGTTTTTTACTGTTGGTTTTATCAGTAATTCTGAGAAGGGGGAGAGAACCTACAGATCAAGCAACTGCCATCTTTCATGGCGTTGCCACGCCCCCCTCCCAGGATTACAATTAATCTCCATACAACAGAGATCAGTTCCCCTGGAGAAAATGACTGCTATGGAAGGTATGGCATTATATCCTGCTGAGATCTCTCTCCTTTCCAAACCCCATCCTCCCCAGGCTTCACCCCCTAATCTCCAGGTATTTCCCAAGCAGGAGGTGGGAACCCAGCATTCTTTCTAACATGATGCATAGCATTGTTCCATGTTCCTCTCCTGGGAGACGTTTGAGGGGTGGTGGGAACAGGTGTGGAGTGGGTAGTTGCAACACCAAAACGATGAAGTTCGCTTCCCTATGCAGCAGTTTCTCCCTCCTCTTCCAGTGTCTATAAAATTAGTTAAAACAATTCTATTCTATTGATTTTTAATCAGCTGGTTGTCTTCTGATGTGTTTTGTTTTTTAACTGTTGATGATTTAATATACTGTTTTATTGATACTGAAAGCTCCTCTGGGCGTCTTAAAACTGAAGAGCTGGGTAGAAATACTTTAAATAAATGGATTATAATGGATGAAGAGGTGTTTGTGGAGTCATTAATAATTTGTTAGATCGAAAATGCTGCCTTGGTTGGATTAAAAAATCACCCCCTTTGTTTCCTGTGTGTATTTTCCAGAAAGTAATGTTGCAAGACCTACAAAAATGCAGATTTGCAATGGTTAAATGCAGTGAACAATTTCCTTTCATATCCATATCTTGTAATAGAAGTTCGACTAAGATATTTGTAGACACTTATATGTTTGGTATTAACTGGAGCCCGTATGATGGAATCTTTTGTTTAAGCATTATTTGGAACGAAGAATGATTCTTTAAGGTCCACATTTCCCCGACCTGGCATGTTAAGATTTGTTTAGAGGGGGGGGGGGGAGCTTTCCCATATCCCAATAAATGAGGTTCTTAGTTGGCCTAAGGTAGGAGGGACCAGACCATGGCTGTGGGCCGGCATCCACTGTGATGTAGTATTTGGGCTAGGTCTGGGGATGGTAATGGTGGAAAGGTCATCAAGTTGCAGATGACTTATGGCTGTCCCACAGGGTTTTCAAGGCAAGAGACATTCAGCTGTGGTTTGCCATTGCCTGCCTCTACATAGCAACCCGTCATCGACTCAGGCTTAACTAAGGAACAAAAACAGGACATACTGACCCTATTACAGCACAGCCCTAAGGTATTCTCGACAATACCTGGGTGCACTCATTTAATGGAGCATAAAATACCCACTCCTGCAGGAGCTGTGGTGCGCTGTAAATGGAGACCAATTCCCTTCAAGCAAATCGATATAGTAAATAAAGAAGTTGAGGAGATGTTACGCCTCGGTGTTATCGTACCTTCTCAAAGCCCATGGCGCAGCCCTTTTGTACTAGTCTCAAAACCGGATGGTAGTGTTCGCTTTTGTATCGATTATAGGGAAGTCAACCAGATCGCTCAATTTGACGCTTACCCGATGCCCCGAGCTGACCATCTAATCAAACAGTTAGGTAAAGCGCAATACATTTCGGCATTAGATCTAACGAAAGGGTATTGGCAAATACCTGTGCATCCGGCAGATCAAGAAAAAACAGCTTTTGCCACACCAAAAGGGCTGTTTCATTTCCAACGGATGCCTTTTGGGCTACACGGGGCTGCAGCGTCCTTTCAGCGGCTGGTAGATACAGCCTTAGCACATTGCCAACAATTTGCTTGGGCCTATATTGACGATATTATTATTTGTAGCCCTGATTGGAACTCCCACTTGAGACACTTGTCGCTTGTTTTAACCGCCTTAGCGGATGCAGGTCTCACAGCCAATCCCAAAAAGAGTCGTATTGGGTTTCAGGAATTGAAATACTTGGAATACCAGGTGGGTAGGGGCTTGCTCAAACCCCTCCCGGAGAAAATAACCCGACTTGAAAATCTACCACGTCCCTCTAACAAGAGGCAACTTCGGCAATTCCTCGGCTTTGTAGGATACTACAGTAAGTTCATACCTCATTTCGCAACACTCGCTGCCCCACTGACCAGTGCGCTCGGGAAGGGACAACCTAATGCCATCTCCTGGACGTCCGAAGCTCTACACTCAAGTATTACGCCACAGTCTCTCGGGTTCCCCAGTCCTTCATAACCCAGATTTTTCTAAACCTTTTGTCCTCTACACAGATGCTTCTGGCGTAGGTCTTGGGGCCGTCTTATCCCAGGACCATGAGGATACTGAACGTCCCATTTTGTTTCTTAGTAGGAAGTTGCAACCCGCAGAGCTCAACTACTCCACCATCGAGAAGGAAACTTTGGCCGTCAAATGGGCCGTAGGAGCATTGCAATTCTACTTGACTAATAATCCTTTTGTCTTGGTCACTGATCATGCCCCCTTACTATGGTTAAAAACTGCAAAGAATCACAATGCCAGAATAATGCGATGGTATCTGTCTTTACTCCCTTTCAGATTCACCGTCCGTCACAGTTCGGGTCGTACCCATCTCAATGCGGACTACCTATCACGGCTGCCAGATGTGCGGCCCCTCCACACGCCGCAAGGGGAGGGGGTGTGTCCCGCCGCGGGTTCTTCCGCGCCCGTATCGGCCACTGCGGCGGGACTGGCGCGACCCGCGCCGACCCTAGGGACATCCCAGAAGGAACAGAGCAATGGGAACCGGCTGAGATGCGAAGATGTTTCTATTACAGAGCCGCGGGAAAAGGGGGGCGTGCCAGGGGCAAGAACCGAGGAGCTTTACCTTGGAACGGCGGGGGGATCGAGGGTGCTACCAAGGAGCCGGGCACGGCAGACTCTTCCGAGGTACACCACGAGCCTCACAGAGTTAAACCGCACAGAATTAACCAAGTGAAAACAAGCGGTTGGGAAAAGGGATAAGGTGACACCTGTATCAAGGGGAATAATTCAGTGGGAACACAGGGTGTTTGGAATCAATGTGATAACTGAGTGTGAGATGTAATAAGTGATAACTGTGTGTGAGATGGAATAAAAGGAGGAAACGGAACAACGCCAGGAGGTTGAGAGAGAGAGGAGATCGCAAGGTGTGCTGTAACACTCTTCCCGCCGTGATCTGAGGCGTTTGTTTCCAAACTTAAAGTTGACTCCGGAGTCTGGCGTCTTATTTGCGTGGCGAGGCATCACGAATTCCGACATCCATTTTGTGGCAGAATTTGTTCCAGGGCTCCAAAGCAATCCCCTTTCACTCACGGCACTGGCAAGATGATCGTGGTGCATTTTCAGCCCTTTGATGTCTCTACCATGTGACGAACAGTGAGTCGCTGATCTGTGTGGCCATATCCAGTCCTCTGAGGAGTAATAGTCACATCCTACTCAAAATTTTCATCCCTTTTTCAGATACTGACTGCAAGCCATAGACTGGATAGAGGGCACAACTTATTCATTCATTTATTTTATTTTATTTATTAAATTTATATCCCGCCCTTCCACTTGGGCTCAGGGCGGCTAACATAAGAGGCAAATCCCATACATAAAACAATTTAAAACCAATAAATAACCATTACAATTAAAATCAGTGCTCAACCAATAATTCCAAGATGAGGATTCTGATGATATGCTCCAGGGAACGCTGACATCTCTTCTGGTTAGTACTTCACTTTGTCAGTTCTTCCATCCCAGGGCCGGCACACCTTGTAGAAAATTCCACCAACAAAGATGACAACATGGTGGTGGTACAGTGGCGGCGGTGGGTCCTACTTGAAAGCCTGGCAGAAGAGCTCCATCTTACAGGCCCTGCCATTGTTGCCATTTTCATTTGTGCATGTGTGTGCATGTTTGTGCACGTATGTGTGTGTGTGTGTGTGTGTACCTGGAAGTCATGGTGACCTCTGGTGAGTGATGACTGACCCTTACTGGGGGCCTGGAGAATATTCAGCGAGGTGGCTGAATAAAGCCTGCCCCCATTACCTCCCGACTGCTGGTATCCCAACGAAGTCTGTCATTGAAGTACTTGCCAGGGTCAGCCCTGCTTAGCTTCTGAGATCTGACGAAATCGGGCTCACCTGGGCTATCCAGGTCAGGGCCAGAACTTGTTGCCATTAAAAGCATGTTGACATTTTCATTTAGAAGCCTTTTAATCCTTAACTAAGGCATTCCAAGTAGATGGAGAGTAGGGTTACCAATGCTAGATTGGGAAATTCCTGCAGATTTTGAGGGGGTGTGGAGCCTGAGAAATACAAGTTTTGGGGAGGGGTGGGAAATGGGGGAGAACATCAGCAGCATCCTCACATGATAATGTCACTCCCCATGCTCCCATAAGTGATGTTAGCATGTTGCCAGAGGACAGTGGGACACCCTGGCAGTTGGCCAAAACTCTACGGCTGTTTTACCCAAATGCCTGAGCATCCACAGCAATGCCCTGACATCACCTCTGGGAACACAGGGAGTGATGTCAGCAAGTTTCTGGCTACATCATTACATCGCTCATGAGGGCTGCCCTTGACAGTGGCCATTCCCTTCCACCCCACACTACCAGGGCTTTTCTAGGTTTTCTGTTGTTGTTTTTTTTAAACTAGCAGTTGAATATTGTTATAAGTATTTAGCTCAGGGGTCCTCAACATGGTGCCCATGAGTGCCTTCCCCTTATGTCTCCACAATAAAAGGGGCTAGAGATTTTAATTTTTTTTTTAATGAAAGCTGAAAATTTAGAGAACCTTATACCCGGATTATTAGATTGCTACAATGATATTGAAAAATGCTCCCTTTAGCAGGGTGGGAACAAGGCCAGGGAAAATGGCTGCCATGTGAGCAGAATTGGGGAAATCCAAACTTTTCCTCTCCCATGGCAGACATCTAGATTTTGCTGCAAGCATTCCCCAAACCTTTATCCAAAGATTGGATAAAAGCCAGGGAAACCCTGTGAAGCGTTGAATGCACCATGATGTTGTGATGAAGCAGTATAAAAAAAACCCCTTCCCAACAGTATCAAACCCAGGACAAACCACCTGTGCGAAATCAGACACTGTCTGAGTCAGTGATTGGGTGAGGCGGGCCACTCCTGGAGACAGCCTATTTTACCCCAGGTCAGGTCAGATGTCGTCCTGCTCACTCTCCTTTCTTTGTTCTGGAACTGGCCAGATAGTTGCTTACTAGTCCGTGCAAAGACAAAGGATCTTGTCCCACACCAAGACAGGGAGGGGGGAAGAAATATGAACCAAAACAGAAACTTGTTGGCAGCATTTGGATGCTATCTGCACTACCCTGTTGCCGGGGTTTCCTTCCTTTTTGGTGTGTGATTAAGAAGGCACAGCCTTGATTTGGCCAGCCTGTTCTTCCCTGTGACCCATTCTTTGCCTTGTCACAGCCATGGTCTGCTGGAGGAGGGGCCTCCACACCTCCACTGTTCCAGTGGACAACTGGATTAAGGCAGATCACCTGATCCTGAGGGCTTCTGCTGTGCTGAAGCACGGGTGGAACTTTTGTTCCCTGTCCTTTTAGTGCACCGTGCAAGGACAGGTTTGTTCCCACTGTATCTGGCATTGTGAATTCATAGACCTCAAGGTATTCCTGATCACGTTCTGATAATCAGGATGTGCAAACCAACTACAGGAATAAATTCTGTGGGAGGGTGGTATGAGAAACATATCAACATGCAAACAGCTCTTGCCCATTCTCTAAAAACCTCTCTGAAGAAAAACATCAGAAAAAGTGTGCCTTATTTATTTTGCAATTACATTTTCATCCTTTGTGGTTGTTTTTTGTACAGGTTTTTTAAAAAGGAAATCTCCCTATGTATGAAATGGAACCTTCCACTATTTAGCAAGTCCTTGTTGAATGAGTCATCCAGGCTGCTTCTTATTGGCTAAGATAGTTAGCATCCAAGGGATTGCCTGGCAGAGGGCTGCAAGGCCCTGCTTCATTCACAGAAATGCTGGTATGCTAGCCAGCTCTTTCATTCACATATACAGAATTCCATTCACATTTTCCCATTTTTTTATCTGCTTCTAATGAAGGGAATCATTTCTGAATGACAGAGATTTTGGCTTGTTACTGAACACAAGACCAGAAATGATCTATACTATGTATATTTGCTGTTGCTAGGGTAGCAGAAGGAAAGAAAAAAAATGAATGCAGTGCAGATGCTTTAGCAGGTTTGCAGTATGATGAAAGGCTACTCTGCAGATCACTAGAAACCCGCTTTTACAATGAATAGGACATTTCCATTCATCACTACTGGGATCAGAGGTGCTGCCTTCATTTATGTATCATCAATTATTCTCATTAAATACCTGCAATGAAAGATGCTTTTGTGTGATTGCATTTTATGTACTTTAGCTTTTAGTAGGGGAAGAAGTGCAAGATACCCTTTGGTTGATTGATTGATTTGTGTGTTGCAGTTTGATTGGTTTGGTTTTTAAAAAGTTGCAGTGCCATTATGCTGATCAGTCTAATCACAGTTTAGTTAGTCCGATTCATAATTTGCAGTGTGGTTAGAACTCAGTTACCAGGGTATAATTCAGATTTCATGTCAGTTTGCTATCTTTTCAAATTAGGGTTTTAAAGTGTGTATTATAAGTGTAAACTGCAGTATTTTTCATTTTCACTTTTAAAAAACAGAGATACCAGTACATTGCTGCAAAGTCTTTAACAGACTTCTGTCATTAGAAATTTTCAACTTTAAAGTAAGCATGGAGAGCTCAAATTAAGGTATGTTGTGTTGTGGCCAGTCAGACTGAAAGGAACCGCGTTTCAGAAGCCTCTTGCCATTGCCATAGATCAGAAAGTATTTTTCTTCAAACATAAGTGCTTAATGTAATGCAGCATCTTAACAAAATTTATCAATGCAGAGAGAGGGGGGGGAATGGGATGTCATCCCCCCCCCCCAGGAAAAACAGCAATGGAATAATTATGATGTGAAACATCTTCCAAGATACGGCACTATTTAAAAATAGATTTCAGAGTTTCTGAAAGAAAAGATCAGATTATTTATAGTTTTATCACCCACCGTTGAATTTGTAATGCTACTGTGTAGTATGGTTGTCTGAAAACCTTGTCAGTGATTTGTGTGCTGGGGTTTACAGGAATGTTATTCATTAACATGTTACTGTATTCCTGCCTAGATATGGCATATTTTATAAAGCTATAGATCTAGAATACAGGTGGGAAAAACCATGTTTTAATAGAGCAGTCATTAAGGTGGGGGAAAAGTTAATGCAGTTATTTAAATCTATCATAGGCATCATATGGTTGTAAAAAAAGTAGGAAGGGAAAATGAGAAATCTGTATCTGTTTAAGATAGAGAAAGAAAATTTGAGAATTGATTGGTGGTGGTGTGCTGTAAGTGGGTGGATTTTTTCCCCCTACAGGAAGTGATTTGCAGCGTTCACTGAGCCTTTTGTTGAAAAGGGTCCTTCTCATTTGTGTGAGTCATGCTTTCACTGTGAGCGACTTGGCAGCTCTGAGCAGGACTGGGATCTTTCTCTTGCACAGAAAAACTACCGCTTTACCTAGCTTGACCATGGAACCTTATGCAAAATTCCTTTAAATATTTTTCTTTAAAAGAAAGAAATCCCCCACATAATCAAATTTTTACTCTCCATTTTTGCTGTTCTGAATCATCTGTTATGTTAGCGCAGGGATTCCCTGATTTGCACGAACATTTGCACGGTTCCAGATAGAAGGGCATGCTTCAGCGTACCAAGTATAACCGCTTCAGGAATGATTCGGTGACCTCGGTTGATGATCTTATTAATAATTTGTCCATGAACAGCAAAATCTCAGCAGGTGGGACAGCTTCGGCACCGTCACCATACCTGGTCTTGCCTGAGGTTCTGCAGAAGGACCAGGATGGACCCACGACTCTTTGCACTCTTATGCACAAAGTGTCCCACTTGAAACTCTCCAACACAGGCAGCCTTTTGGGTATCAAAAACCTCTCCTCTGCAGTGAAGGAGCTTGCTGTCTCCAAGTTGCAGGGTAGCTCAGCAGCAGACGCTTCAGACAACACATGTAACCTTGCCTCTGCTGCTCCATCTTCTCAGCAGGACAAGAGCAAGATGAGTGCAGGGAAAAAAAGCTGGCCAGAAGAAATGCACCTGGGAGGTGAAGACTGGCATCAAGGGAGTAATGTTGCCAACAAAGTCTCCCAAGGGTGGCTGCATTCGAATGAGAAGATACTGGGACCCGGAGTGACATACGTTGTGAAGGTTGGTCTGCTTTCTTTCCATTCTCTTTTTTTAATCAATGGGAAATCTTTGCTTGTTTCAGCAGCAGGCTGGAGAGTCTGAAAGGACCTCTGTTTGCACTTTTCATTTCTGGGAGTCTTGGGAGGAATGCTAAGTACAGAAAGACATTGTCAGTAAACCAGGTTAATTTGTTTTAATTAAGGAAACGTGCCTGCTGACTGGTTGGCATGATTTAAAGCAGTGGGAAAGGAATATTTCTAAAACAAAAGGCTCTGCCCCCCCTCCCCCGGGATAGTGCATGTCTATTGTACATATCAGTTTCTAGTGTGTATGGTGCTACCTATAATACAAGAGGTGAGAGTAACACCTTTGTGTGGGGTGGTCCTGTGCTTATCCTTTACCACATTTAAAGCTTCAGGTACCTCCAGTGAAATCTATATTTGTGTGCATGTCTTTCTTTATTTTCAAATGTGTGTTGGGCAAAAGCCACAGCTTATAATATTTGCCTTATTTTGCAAACATGAAATATTCGGTCTCTGAGCGGTGCAGGCAAAATGCAGTCTTGTTTTACATAACAGACATTCAACTACTTTAACAGCATTTCTTTCAGCACACTGATAGTCTAGTTGCAGAGCAACAACAACAACAAAATTGCATGTTTCTAGGTCAATGCAGCTGACACGTTTGAATGTTCTTAAAATATGTTCTGAAGAAGGCATAGCGTTAGGCTTACGGATAAATCTGATGGCTTCCTTGACAGGAAAGAACAATTCCAATGTGTATACAGAGTACCTGGCTGAAACATTGCATTGTGTATAATAAAGTCTCCCTAATGGAACAGATTTTTTAATTTGCTGTAGTGCTAAGCAAAAAACATCTTTAAAAGAAATGTTAATGTATAAAAATAAGCTTGATGCTCTCAAAGGAAAAGGTTACAGCATTTCAAATCATGCAACAGGGGTCCATCTTTAACTTGCTGTTAGTGCAAGTTCGCGTGGTTCATACATATACAGTATTTGTCCACCTATCTTTAAAGCCTGCTTTGGTCAGATGCGGCTGTGAGACGTGGTGATCGCTTAAGAATGGTAATTACAACAAGGAATTTTGTTAAGAGTAATATTTAGTAAAGGCTGAGTTGTCTCCCCCCCCAGTTACATCAAACTGACCATTGCATGTAAAGTGAAATGAGATCATTACCGCTGCCTTAGCTTATATGCTTACATGCTAAGTGCTACTTGACAATTAAAGAGGTAAGTATTCTCTGCTATTATCTGCTATTAGTATTCTGCTATTAGTACTATTATTATATTATATTAGTACTCTGCTATTAGTATTCTGGTCAAGAAAGAAATGCTGCTCACCAAAGTTGCTTGTAGTCTACCAAGTCCAGAAACTTGACTAATACCTGAGGTGCTATCACTCATGGATACATTAGGACGGCTTTTGTTTTCTTTATCTATGGTTATTGTAGGATCCAAGTGCACATATTGAGTTTTAGTATTCAAGCCATTTTAGATTTGCTACTATATTTTGAAAGAGCAATGCTCACTGCTAGATATGAACAGAAGCCAACGAGACAAGAGTATTAGAAGATGTTGCGTGGCCCTTTTATTACTAAACAACAAACAAGAAATAATGAATGTAAGAGTTGCAGCAAAGGCCTATTAAAAACACAGTGCCAAAGAGGTGTGATACCAAGTGGACAGATAGAAATATATACATATTTTTATTGTTCATCTACTAATTACAGATACTTAACTGTTCGTCAGGTCTGTTTTTGCATTTAATATTTTTGAATTTTTATCAATGAGCAAAGAATTTATTCCCACGAGAAGTGCTATTGTCATGTTAAGAAACCCTTTTTGTTCATTCCAAATATCAATTCAATACCTAGCATACAATAAAAGGATCATAATGGTAATGTTGCCTATCTGGAGGACTTGTGCCAGTTTTAGACCACTTTCTGACTATTCACTGTGACATTAGCTACATTAATTAATCATCAAAAATACTGTAACTCTACATGTTAAAAACCAGTAAAATATCTTTGGTGGCCCATAGCTTAAAAGATTCTGCCAAGAAAAAGGTACACTTTAATCACTGGTAGAAAAAGCAAAATTCAATATGAAGTTCAGTCCTAGTCGTTCATGATTCCTCATCCCCAAAAGCATGTAAAATGGATATCACCATAGCACCGTGAAATAATCTGATCATCCTCTGTGACATCTTTGGTCATATTTGCTTGCTTTTAACAAAATATAGATACATAGAATTGATACCAGCAGTAATGTTTGGTATTTGATACTAGATTGGAATGTATATTCCTATTGCAAATAATTTAGCATGGGAAGACATGTTAAATATACAGATGCTGTCTCTTTCTCATTTTCATGGAAAGATGCATACAACAAGCATGTTAGAAAAGGAATAATGTGCAGCTGGTTAAAAAAAAACAGCATAATTGCTTTGATATTAATTGCAAAGGGGTTGCAGTTCCTTTGACTTTGACACAATTATTAAGTATATTGCATCAAGATACAGAGAGGTCTTAGAAATTATGCTTTACACAATAAACGTTGTTGAATGCCTGAGTGTAAGAGGGTGGGATTAAAGAAAAACCCAAAGTGAATATGGATGGTATTAACCTATGACCATCTCAGTGTTTTGTGTGATTGTCAACAGTTATGTTTCTAGAAGAACATAAGCAGGTGGAAGTGTAGTTTGGGGCGCATAGGGCTAGATGGGGAATGAAACTGAACTCGAGGATCTTTCTTGCCCTTCAGATCAATTGATTCTGTGAAATAAAACAGCTATTTTATATGACTTAAATGACTGGCTTTCTAGTTTTTCAGGAAAATTCTGACTTGTTTCCAATGCCTGATTATTAATTTTGCACAAGGCTCAGTGCTAACAACGGGAAGCCAATAGGCATTTTTATTATTTATAATTTAATATTGCAATAGGTAGTTCGAACATTACAGTTGAGGTTTCCTACATTTCTGAAGTAACATGGTCTAAAAAGCCATAATCTAATATTGATTACCCCCTCATGGATCACTGCTTTGTCGTGGCAAGGGGGCTTGTGTGGTTTGATGAGGCTGTGGGCTATGCCATGGAGGGAAACCCAAGACGGACAGGCCACAGCAGAGAACTCAGACCAAGTATGATCCACTGGAAAAGAAAATGGCAACCCACTCTAGTATCTTTGCCAAGAAAACCCCATGGACAGTATCAAAAGGCTAAAAGATATGATGCCGGAAGATAAGCCCCTCAGGTTGGAAGGTGTCCAATATGCTACTGGGGAAGAGCAGAGGGCAAGTACAAGTAACCCCAGAAAGAGTGAAGCGGCTGGGCCAAAGCCGAAAGGACGCTCAGCTGTGGATGTGTCTGATTGTGAAAGGAATGTCCGATGCTGCAAAGAACAATACTGCATAGGAACCTGGAATGTAAGATCTATGAATCAAGGTAAACTTGACGTGGTCAAAAATGAGATGGCAAGACTGAACATTGATATCTTAGGAGTCAGTGAACTAAAGTGGACAGGAATGGGCGAATTTAACTCAGAAGACCATTATATCTACTACTGTGGCCAGGAATCCCGTAGAAAAAATGGTGTGGCCTTTATAGTCAACCAGAGAGTGCAAATGTAAGTACTGGGATACAATCTCAAAAATGACAGAATGATTTGGGTCCGATTCCAAGGCAAACCATTCAACATCACAGTAATCAAAGTCAGATTGACTATATAATTTGCAGTCAAAGATGGAGAAGCTCTATCCAGTCAGTAAAAACAAGACCTGGAGCTGACTGTGGTTCAGATCATGAGCTACTCATTGCAAAATTCAGACTTAAACTGAAGAAAATTGGGAAAACCACGAGGCCATTCAGGTTTGACCTAGATCGCATCCCTGATGAATATACAGTAGAGGTGAAGAATAGATTCAAGGGTCTGGATTTGATAGATAGAGTGCCTGAAGAACTATGGACAGAGGTTCGTGACATCGTACAGGAGGCAGCAATCACCACCATCCCAAAGAAAAAGAAATGTAAGAAAGCAAAGTGGCTTTCTGATGAGGCTTTACAAATAGCAGAGGAAAGAAGGAAAGCGAAAGGCAAAGGCGAAAAGGAAAGATTTACCCAACTGAACGCAGATTTCCAGAGAACAGCAAGGAGAGATAAGGAGGCCTTCCTGAATGAACAGTGCAAAGTAATAGAAGAAAACAATAGAATGGGAAGGACTAGAGATCTCTTCAAGAAAATTGGAGAAATCAAGGGAGCGTTCCATGCAAAGCTGGCCATGATAAAGGACAAAAACGGTAGGGACCTAACAGAAGCAGAAGAGATTAGGAAAAGATGGCAAGAATACACAGAAGAACTATACAAGAAAGACCTCAATGTCCTTGACAAACACGACGGTATAATCACTGACCTTGAGCCAGACATCCTGGAATGTGAAGTTAAATGGGCCTTAGAAAGCATTGCTAACAACAAAGCTAGTGGAGGTGATGGTATTCCAGTTGAGCTATTCAAAGTCTTAGAAGATGATGCTGTTAAAGTTCTGCACTCCATTTGCCAGCAAATTTGGAAAACGCAACAGTGGCCACAGGATTGGAAAAGGTCAGTATACATTCCAATCCCAAAGAAGGGCAATGCCAAGGAATGTTCAAACTATCGCACAATTGCACTCATATCACACGCTAGCAAGGTCATGCTCAAGATCCTACAAGCTAGCCTTCAACAGATCACCGCAGACTGTGACAGCAGCCATGAAATTAAAAGACGCCTGCTCCTTGGGAGGAAAGCGATGGTGAACCTAAACAGCATGATAAAAAGTAGAGACATCACCCTGCCAACAAAAGTCCACATGGTCAAAGCAATGGTATTCCCAGTAGTCATGTATGGCTGCAAGAGTTGGACTATAAGGAAGGCCGAGCGCCGAAGAATAGATTCTTTTGAACTATGGTGCTGGAGAAGACTCTTGAGAGTCCCTTGGACTGCAAGAAGATCAAATCAGTCAATCCTAAAAGAAATCAACCCTGGCTGTTCCCTGGAAGGCCAGATAATGAAACTGAAGCTCAAATACTTTGGCCACCAAATGAGAAGGGAGCACTCACTGGAGAGGACCCTGATGCTGGGACAGATTGAAGGTCAAAGAAGACGGGGACAGCAGAGATGGTTAGACAGTGTCATAGATGCAACGAACATGAAATTGAGCAAACTTCAGAGGACGGCGGAAGACAGGAAGGCCTGGCGTGATCTGGTCCATGGTGTCGCAAAGAGTCGGACTCGACTGTGCGACTGAACAACAACAACAATATTGATTATCCAGAATGTTGTTCAATGTAAGACACTAGTCTATATGTACCGTATTTGGGAAAATACACCTTGATCTAAAAAGGGTGCTAGACCTAGATGGCCCAGACTAGTCCAATCTTGTCAGGTCTTGCAAGCTAAGAAGGATCAACCCTGGTTAGTATTTAGATGGGAAACCACCAAGGAAGTCCACAGTTGTTACATGGAGGCAGGCAGTAGCAAACCACCGCTGAACATCTCTTGCCTTGAAAATCCTATGTGGTTGTCATAAGTCAGCTGCAGCTTGACAGCACTTTACAAACACACACACACACAGAGCCAGGGTACACAGGTAATAAATGTGCCTGAAATTGCACATCTGCTTGTGTATTGCCATCTATACCACAAAGTCCATCAAGGTCCCATTGCACTTGCTGTATAGGCCTTTACAGAGGGATGTGCAATTCCATTGAGGACCCATGGTTGTTAATTAGTGCAGCTAGATGTCCAAAACCAAATTGGGGTTAAAGGCTTGTGTTATCCTTTATAAAACAAATCTTTATTTGAAGGAGAGGATGATTAGCTTGGCATATGCAACATGTAAATAACTGAAAGCCAAAAGATTGACATTTTAAAAAAGAATTAACATTCTACTATATTCCTCCTTTTCTTTTGCTAACGTCAGTCAAGATTCCCTTTACAAACATTACGGCTAAGATATTTTTAACATTTAAACTTGCACATAATTAGGTATGCATTCAGCTTGCTGATTTCAATGGTCCTTATGTACAAATAGCCTAGTTTGAGTTTGATAAAGGAACAGTGGGATAAAAAAATGATCACATAAATAAATAAAAAACAAACATGTAACTTTGCACGGGCTTGTAACTAAAGCTGGAATGTTCTACTGTTAAGAACGAAGGCTTTTAAAAGTCTGACACATAGTTAGGAATTGACAACTTTTCGGAGATGTTGTATTCATGACATATTCAAATGAAGGTGTGAATGACACTGCATACTAAAACTCTAAAAAAAACATATTGTACAACAAGTATAAAAACTACAGTACCTGATTTTTAAAAACTAATTGTTTAATGTTAGTATCCAGCTTACTGCTGAAGAGCAGGTGAACATTTCTCATCATCATTACTGCTGATAATGATAGGTATCTTCTGAAAACTGTTAGGAATATATTAACTAATTTTTAAAGAGCATGTTAACTAGATGTGATACATACACAGTGGTCACCATTACTTTAAATGCTTTGTTTATTTACACAGCTTTAAGGATATTGAGAATGACAGGATTGGTGCATTAAATGGCAACTAAACAATTTTCCAGCTTTTTAACATACACACTTTGGTTTGCAAGCTGGCTGTAGACTTTAACAATTATTTTTATTATTGTATTGGCTCCTTTGGGTAGGCTGTGTAGTGCATTTAAAGTGAAATCCTAAGCAAAATTATATTGCAGCATTAACCAGACAGGTGGGAGTTGGGCCTGGCCTGGCAAGTGGGTGGCTTGGCAAGCAAGTGAGAAGTGGGGAAGGATGGGATTCTCACCCCCATAAATCTTGTGGATCCCCCACTTGTACACATCTAATGTCAAGAGTCTCTGGTGATACAGTTGTTAAATATTCTTCCCTTTAATCTTCCAACTTGGACAACTTCTAGCTAGTTTCTCATATTCCGTCCTTGGGTAAATGTGCTCAAGTGGATGGGGCAACTCAACTGCAGAGATTTATAGCAGTAATGACTCTTTATATCCATTCAGATTTCAAGATCTGTTTTCAAACTGCTTTGGTTGGAAACTGCCTTGGTTGCTTTGGTGGGTGGCTCACACCACAAGACGGGCAAGTGGAATGTGTCACTACTGGGTTTTCTGTACCTCTCAGTGCTTTTCAGTGTTGACCGTGAAATCCTTCTGGATCACCGTGAAGGGGTGGTTGGCCTATTCTGTAGTACATTCTTTCTTGGAGGTAGTACTAAGCAAACTGCTGCTCTACCCTGTGGCCTTTGATGTGAGGTTCCTCAGAATTAGCCCTTCTCTCTGTGGTGCTTAAGATTTGCATGAAACCAGTGGAAGAATTTGTTCGGATATTTGGCATCATTGTCATCTATATAGATGACATCCATATCCATCTCTGGTTTCCATCAAATAATGGGGAGTGATAGACTGGATGGAAACAAAACACCTAAAACTTAGTCTAGTCATGGCAGACCGGTTAGGTTCCACCTCTCCATAAGAGTGACCAAAGAGAGCTGATGGAATGTTGTTGAGTGGACAGTTAGAAAACAGCACTTAGGAGAGCAGCTGGGAGTTGGCAGCAGGGGAGCTGAGAGGGGAAAAAGTATGTTTGATTGAGTGAGGCTGGTGAGCGGCTTAGAACTGGGTGAAAAGAGTCAGTTTGTAATAAAGGATTCCAATTGCTGGAACAGGGAAACAGTTCAAAAGTTGAATTGGAAAGGAAACCTTGTAACATCTACCTTACTTTCTTCTGTGTCATGTTCAAACCGTGTATAAAAGTTAATGCCTTGTTTGTGTAAATCTATGGGCTTTGTGCCTCAGAGAAAGAAACACACACACACAAAGTGGGCTGATTATTAATGGGGGCTGGGGTACCTTGTCTGCTGATGTCTATGAGCGAGAGAGAGGACCCGAGAGGAGAAATGTTCATGGCTCTCTGGAGATTTTAAAAGAGACAAGAAAGGTGGAGAGTGTGACATCCAAACGTAGGTGTGACCCATGACCTGAGATAGAGGTATCGAGACTGGTAGGAACTCTGTGTAAGTGGAGAAGGGGTGTCTCACCAGTTTATTGTTGTTTGAGAATCCCAGATTCTCAGTGCAGGAGTATTGTTGGATCTGTCACTGTCCCTGGATAGCCAGGTGGTAGCAATGTACAGGAATGTTTTTCAGCAGTTTGGTTCCTTGTGCCAGTGGTGCCTTTTCATAGAAATGGTTGTTCATGATTTAATGACATCCAGACTAGACTACTGTAACATGCTGTACATGGAGATGCCATTGTAGACTGAACAGAAAATATGGGTAGTCTAGAATGCACTGACAGACTGTTGGCCAGAGCAAGCTGCCAGAGTCATGGGCCTCCAGTTTTAAAGCAGGCTGATTGACACTTTCTAGGTCCCATTCAACCTGTAGAGCTGTAAATGATGTGAGGCAAGAATATCTCTAGGACTACCTTTTCTTATATATGCTTATCTAGACATTAAGGCCATATATTGAGGACATCTCTGTGTGTTTCCACCTTCAAAGGTATGGGGCATAGCCTCAAGAGATATGGCTTTTCTGATCATCCTCTGGAGATTTGGATCCCAGTATCACCAGTATATGGATGACATGCTGCTCTTTCTCTCCATATCATACATACTACCAGGGGGGTGATAGGAGTTCTGAATTAGGGCTTGGATGCAATCAGGGAATGGAGGTGGATGAATAAACTGAAGCTTTATCAGTTCCTGCAGAAAACTGATATAGGTACAGTTACGTATGTCTGTCTGTCTTTGAAAACAGTTTGGTCTTGGATTGTAATAAAGGAAATTAATAAAGATAGTTTGGAAGCTTTCAAGCATTACAAAATACACCAGCTGGAGTGCTTAGTGGATCTTCTCAAAATGAACATATAAACCTGGTACATTACAGCTACAGTGTCTTGTAATTTGTTTCTGAATTTATTTAAAGGTTCTGTTCTTGACCTTTAAAGCCCTAAGCTTTTGGGTCTGAATGATTGCTTTCTTCTTTATCAACTTGCCCAGGCCCTGAGATCAATGGGTAATGCCTTCCTGCAGTGTCTGAGATGACATTGGTGGAGACTTGTGAGTGGAGCTTTTGACTGATTCCCTCAGACCATGGAATTCCCTCCCCTTGAAAGTGAGACCAGCACCATTGTTACAGTCCTTTAAGGGAAAGCTCAAGACATAAATCTTCTGGAAGATCTTTGACCTAACTAAATCCAGGATGGTGCCCTTCTCTTTTATTGTATCCTACAGATGGTTTTATGATTGAAGTTCTAATGAACGTGCAAATTACCTTAATACATAAAAATGGCACTGTAGTTCTGCAATGTAGAATAGGGTTGCCAGCCTCCAAATGTGGCCTGGAGATCAACTGCAATTACTGATCTCCAGATTACAGGGATCAGTTCGCCTGGAAAAAATGGTAGCTTTGGAGGGTGGATTCTATGAATTACAATCTTGCTGAGCTCCCTCCCCTCCCAAAACTTCACCCATCTGACATCTCCAGGAATTTACAAACCCAGTTGGCATTTTTAAAATTTTGCCTAATCCTTGGGATCATGCAAAAGATGAAATGTCAGGATAGAAATGATGAAAAAAAAGAAACAAAATATTGTGCTTATAATATAAAATCACAATAATATAATATATAATATAATATATTATAATATAACTAATATAACTTATAATATAACTAAAGTAACAGCTTTAAGATGCTTAGTTTTGAGCTCTTCTCAGTAATAATGGTCAAAATTCGCAGCAATCCCAAGCATGTCTACCCAGAAGTAAACCCCATCAGAAGTAAATCTAGGACAGTACTTTTAGGCTTGCATTGTAATTCTCCTCAATCTGTCAATCTAGACTGTAATTTAAAAAACAACAACAACAACAAACCTTGGAACTGCAGGCAGGGCCACAAACTGCTGCTAACCACCATCTAACAACTCTTTGAGGCTAAAAGCCTCATGTCAGCATGAAAGTTGAGGGTGTTGTTTCCACCTTCTCAACAAGAAGGACTGCCTCATTCAATATGAATATACCCTTGCATTCAGGTTAAAATCATTACTAAAGAACATTGCACATAGGCAGCAACAACAACAGACTGATATGAAAACATGATCTAAAGAAAAACATTATAACTAATGAGTGAGGCATCTGTAAAAATTTTAATAACTGAAGAAACAAATTAAC
>NW_015164667.1:1096561-1099987 GCF_001447785.1 Gekko japonicus | reverse complement strand
GTTTTTGTATACTGTTGAAATTTCAACTGTGAGCTGCTTTGAAAATGCACTTGTCATTTTTGGCATACATGACTTTGTAAAGCAGCATATACATTAATAATGCCAATAACAATATTTGAAGTAGTAATTATCATTGCTGAATTAAACCAGTACATATGTTAAAATATGTTCATTATCTAGCAGTTACCCAGATAGATTATTATTCATGTGAAATTAATGTGATTAAAAAAAAAAGAAGTTCTAGTATATTCTTGGTAATATGTCCTCCAAAACAGTTCAAATCTCAAATTAATTTTATACAGTAGTAGAGGCTGGAATTATTCTGTGGATTTTTGAATTTTATCCACAAAAACCTTGCTGTATTTTTAATCAGAGGAAAGAGATTGTCAGGGCCTTATCTACAAGTGGTGAGATGAAAGCTAAGCAAGAGACATGCTGAAATGTATACAGATTAGACAAATACAAACAAGTGAACAAGGTCCACATCAGTGTGAACCCTGAGAGTTGGTTACATTAGAGCAGTTGGCTAAACAGAGCAATTGCATTTGGTGAAACACATTTTAGGGTAAAGGAGCAAGTGAATGCTGGACATGTAAAGGAGAAGCCAGCTCAGCAGGTGTGCAAGTGAGGCCTTCTGTTTGGAAATCATTGTTGATCAGTCTATCCATAGCTATTTTCTGTAGCTTTCTTGGTGGGTTTCTCACACACCTTCCAAGCAGAATTATAACAAATACTTTGATATGCTAAAAAGTTGTGTGTGCAAGGGCTGCTGGAAGATGAGTGAAACAAACTGCCTGAATTAATCTTAGTGATGCTACTGGGGATGTGTTTGACAAATGAGTAAAATGTTTTATAACTGTCATACTGGCAATTCACCTTAAGTACAGAATAAAGAATAATTGTACTGATACATAACGCGTGTTTGTGTGGTGCCTCTGCATGTGTCTATGTGTATATGTATACATTTTTTAAATTGAGACTTGCTATTACTGTTTTTGTTATCAGATATTTACAGTGGAATCTTAAGAGCCCTTTGAAGTGTAGATCTTTGTGCTACAGCCCTAGACATCTTACAATTGATCAGGAAATTAATTGCAAACAGCTTTGAGCTATTTAAAGAAGAGCCTAAAATAAAATGCACTGACTCACAGCCGTACAGTGTAATTCTAAAATATACACTGACCTCTTAGGAATCTATGTGATGCATATAAAACAATGTTTCCCTATATTTCTTTATGGAACTGAATTGTATACTCTCCTATTATAGATAAAATAAAATATTTATACGTATGTGTAAACCTTTATGTTGCAATGTTTGGTGAAAACATCACTCTTGCCTTTTCTGTAATAATCAAAGTAAGAACTTCTGAAATATCTTTCATTGCTATAAAGATTTTGGTAATTATTACAAATAATCTACAGAACATCTTCGTGTATAAATCCTTTAGCAGTCTTTCTATTATTAGTGGTGTAATTGTTAGAGTATCTAACTCTGCCATGACACTTGTTGGGTGACCCTGGGCCAGTCAGACATTCTCGGCCTAACCTCTGTCACAGTTTTTTTGTGAGGATAAAATGGAGGAGAGGAGAATGATGTAAGCCGCTTTGGGTTGCCACTGAGGTGAAAGTCGTGGGATATATGAAGAAAACAAATACATAAGTTGCTACAATCTTTTAAGGTCCAGTCAGCCTTTCTCAGGCTTTTCCATGACTCCATGGGGGGAGAATGGGGGTCTGACACATTGCCTCTGGGTCCAGCATTTGAGCCATCAGACCACACTAGCTTGAGCAATGATCCGAGCAACGACCCAGTTAGTTAAAAGCAATATTGTTTAAAAGAACAAAATGGGCACAGGGTTGACAGCCAGCTTTGCAAAATGCCCAAACAAAGCTCTAATTCACTGGGGAGGCAAACAAACCAAACCATTGCACTGTAAGGATTGATTTTTACAAAGTAATTTCTGGAAAGCATCGAACTCCTCCATTAAAAATTAGCATTAGTCTCTTCGATGCATTTCACTCTAGAGATATGTCCTTGCTAAGCAACAAGGTGAAAACAATAAATAGGATCAGCTATATTGGAACAACATCCTCTCAGACCCTCAGTTTATTTGTTCATTCTGTGGATTGACTGGAAACATTTTGCATGTGTTCAAATGGAAATTGGGGACAGAACATACAGCTGACTTGTACTTCCTCATACGTCTCCATCACATACAAAATCAAACTTGCTCACATCATCCAATGGTAAAGTGTTAGATCCCAAGCATTCAAAATAAATCCACGTTTAAAAGTAAAGCAAAATTTATTTCAAAGCGATGGTTTGATCAGGAACAAGGACATTGTTAGGAATAACTACAATCGTACTGGGACTACATAATAAAGGAACTTGAACCAGGTAAGGGCCAATTAGTCCCTTTCCCTCTGGCGGGAATAGAACAGAGAACGCACGCCCAATTCCTTGGGAACGTAATGGTTCAACATTTTACACAAGTTCAGTTCTCAGGCAAGCTAACCATAACAGCGAAGCGATACCACGACTCCCACCTCCAGCTGCTCGACCTTGGCCAGTTTCGCAAAGCTACACAGTTGATATAATGAAGCAAAAGGGTACACCGGGAGGGGGGAATGGTTGAAACAGCTTCTACAGGTAATACCATATACACCAGACATAATGGCAGCTAGCTGACATACTGCCCTCCCGAAAATACACCTTATCCCCCCACTCCCGGATTCGGCGGGAGACCTCCCGGTTTGTCCGGGAACCGGCGGTGAAAGTCTCTGAGCATAAAAGGGGCCCGAATATCCCCTTCTTCCACCCATTCCTGGTGCTGGGGTCCGAAATCAACCCATTGGATCAGATACCACAGTTTACCACGTTTCACTTTAGAGTCCAAAATGTCAGCAATTTCAAAATGTTCCTCCCCATCAATCAAAACGGGGGGGGGGGGTCCCGACTGGGCCTCCAGTGGCACTGGCCAGTGTCCTTCTTTAGAAGACTCATGTGGAAAACAGAATGCAGAGACCTCAGGTTTTTAGGTAATTCAACGTCAACAGCAACATCATTTATAATTCTACGTACTTTGAAAGGCCCAATGTATTTCCAGCCAAGTTTTTTACTAGGACGTAACATTTTGATATTCTTTGTGGACGCATATACAAAATCACCAGGCTTGAGGTCCCAACCCACCACCCGTCCTCTGTCAGCCTGGGACTTGTAGGCACTCTTGGCAGCATCCAAAGTGGAACATAACAAAGGCCAAGCGTTCTGTAAAGATTTACACCATCACAAAATCACCAGGCTTGAGGTCCCAACCCACCACCCGTCCTCTGTCAGCCTGGGACTTGTAGGCACTCTTGGCAGCATCCAAAGTGGAACATAACAAAGGCCAAGCGTTCTGTAAAGATTTACACCACAATCCAGCA
>NW_015164667.1:1091078-1093907 GCF_001447785.1 Gekko japonicus | reverse complement strand
ATTTCATCAGCGTCCAGCTGCAGTAATCTTTCTCTTAATTTTTGATAAAACCTCTGTTGTCCCGAGTTGGGGGCGTAGACATTCACTATTAAGAGCTTTCTCCCTCCCCTCAACACCCTAACTATTATGACTCTACCATCCTTAGCTTCATAGACCAGTTCTGGATGTAGGAAGTCTTTAACATACGTCACCACCCCATTCTTTTTTTTCTGATCTGACGACACAAAAGCTTTACCCAATTTTTTATATTCTAGATATCCTTGATGGTCTCTTTTAATATGTGTCTCTTGCAAACAGATAATCTGTGCTCTGGTCTTAGCCAATTGATGGAAAATTCGTTTCATTTTTTGCGGCCCGTTCAATCCATTGATGTTAACTGAGATTATATCTAGTGAGTTACTTTTTCTCCCTTCCATTTTTCCTGTCACTCTTTTTTCCTCTATAAAACAATCTGGTACGTACTTGCAGAGGGATTATACCAGCTTTCTTGGATCCTTTCTCTCGCTGATGTTGTTGATCCTGTTTCCTCCCTGTTGTGTCATCTTTATCTTCTCCTTCTCCACCTCCTTCCTCCCTTTCTTCCCTTTCTTCCTCTTCCTCTTGGCTTCCATCTTCGCTTTCATTATCCTCCGACCCTGATATCTCCAATTCCTCTCCAAATCTTTTAATAAAATCTTCTAATTTAAAGACCGAGTTTATCTTATGCCATCTGTCCCTGTAATTAAACATCACCCCTTCTGGCGTCAACCATTTAAATTTTATGTTCTTATTTTTTAATGTATTTGTCAATTTTCCATATATCTTTCTCTTTTCCCGCATCCTCCATGGGATGTCCCTTAGGATTTTTATTTCTTTTTCTTGGTCAATTAATGGCCTTTGTACAGCTGTCATCAGAATTTGTTGTCTTAATTTTTTCCTAGTAAACCTGACATGGACCTCCCTTGGGACTTTATTTTTCCTGGCAAAGGCAGAATTCACCCGATAAATCGCATCGATCTCATTTTTAATTTTTATCTCATCTTCCTCTTGCACATATTCAGTCAATAAGTTTATCACCTTTTGCTCAATATCTTCATCTTTTTGTTCATCTAAATTCTGTAACCTTAAGATATAAGAAGCCTTATCATTTTCCAACTTGATTACTGTCTCTTCAAGAGCCGAAATTTTCCGTTCATGCTCCTCTGACTTATCTTCCAGGTCATTCACATCATGTGTCAATATTTCAATTTGTTTCTTATTATGGGCCCCTAGCTCCTTTATTTCTGTCACTTGTGTACCTACCTGTTTAATTAGATTATCTATTTTGATATTTATTGGTTCCAACCCTTTCTCTACCATCACCTGTAAGTTCGCTCTCATAGCTGAGTCCACGGCTGGTGGTATTGCTGCATTTACTGCTGGTTGGACTGCTTGGTTGACAGCTTGGTTAACTGCTTTCCCTATTTTTGTACTGCATCTTGGATGAGGGCGTTTAATTCCTGCAAATTTATTTGTACCACCTGTTGTGATAAAGGGGCCGAAAGGGATGGTCTCCTTCCTCCTGATGCCATATTGCCACTTCTTACTATTTCTTACTATTTAAACTGTTATTATGCAAATTATCCAGGCTATTATGCCTTCCTATTTGCTGCACCCCCGTAATTTCTCCTACTTAACAATGAAACTATGCTCTAGTACCTTCTATATCTTCTATATCTTCCGTGCAGTAACACTCTCTAACACAATCAAACCTTCTATTTACATCTCACAGTTCATTCAGTCCCACCCCCACCTCATTTAACATATAACAAGCTTTCAATTGTATATGATACAAGCTTTCAATTATATATGATACAAAGTCCATCTAAATCAGTCACTCCGTCGCTCAATATCTTCTTCCTCTTGTTCATCTAAGGCTCTCTTGTCTTTAAAGCTTTTCCAATTATGTGTATTACAAAGTCTTTCTGGATCAGCCCCTCGGTACCTTCATCATCTTGCTCAACTAAAGCTCTCTTGTGTTGAAGTCGGATCCCTGTGATCTTCTTCTCAATCACTGTCTTTATTTTGTACTTGTCTTTCAAACCGTCCTGAAACATTTTGATATTCTTAGTGGACACATACACAAAATCACCAGGCTTGAGGTCCCAACCCACCAACCGTCCTCTGTCAGCCTGGGACTTGTAGGCACTTTTGGCAGCATCCAAAGTGGAACATAACAAAGGCCAAGCGTTCTGTAAAGATTTACACCACAATTTAGCATCTGTAGGCTGAAGAGGAGTGCCCTCCCCTAGGAACGGCAAGGGGGGGCTATCATACCCAAAAGCAGCTTTGAAAGGAGACATGCCAATTGAGTTATGCAGGGTATTGTTATAACAGTATTCAGCTAAAGGCAGCAAGTCACACCAGTCAGTTTGTTGATAATTTGTGAAACATCGTAAGTATTGCTCGAGAGTTTGATTAACCCTTTCCGTTTGTCCGTCAGTCTCAGGATGATAAGCACTGCTGAGACCTTGTTCCACCCCCATAACTTTCATTAGTTCCCTCCAGAACCTAGAAACAAATTGTGTCCCTCTGTCCGAAATTACTTTAGCAGGTAAAAGATGGAGGCGTACAATGTGATGCAAAAACAATTTAGCCAGTTTTTGTGCAGTGGGAAGAGAGGGGAGGGGAACAAAATGAGCTTGTTTGGAAAACAAATCAACAACCACCCAGATAACAGTTTTGCCCTTGCTAGGAGGCAAGTCATCCTTGCGCATGTGGGGCCACCAGAATTGGCGTCGTAAAAGTTGGAGAGATTTCACAAAGCCCCAATGTCCAGCCAATTTAGATCCGTGGGCTAGTTGCAAGACT
>NW_015164667.1:1076237-1088121 GCF_001447785.1 Gekko japonicus | reverse complement strand
AAAGCACGGTAGCCCAATCACACGGTCCCCCGAGTCTCCGTGCTTCGGCTGTTAGCTGGTGATCACATGGCGATGCTGCAGCATGGCAAAGAAGTGGTGCAGCACGATCACACAAGTGTTTCGCGTTTGTGTGCATGCGCAGTTCCATGGAGCAGCACTGCTTTCAGTTTCATGTTTGTGCGCATGCGCTTACGAAAAACATCTGGTTTGCGACAGGATGTGGATGGGCGCCAGATACCATGGGATACTAGCACTCTCGCAATCAGACGCCCACCTGTGCTGCATGTTTTCTGGATACTAGTGCACTTTCCTTGGTACTTTTTAACTCCGCATCTTCAGTCCTTTGCATTTATATCATGCTTTCAACTTTAAAAGGATCATAATGCTGATTGTGTGAACTTAGGCAAATCACGAGAGGTAGAGCAGGAAGGGTTGCATCAGTGCTTAGTTCTTGTGGCCCTTTCTTACATGCCCAGGGAAATGCTGATTGCCACTTTGGGGGCAGGAAGCAATTTTTCTCCAGGCCAGTTTGGCCCCCAGTGATCCTGGAGGTTTTTTTAAAATCATATTCTGGGCATGGAAGAGGGGTCACTGGGGTGTGTGGGAGTATTGGTGAATTTCCTGCATTGTGCAGGGGGTTGGACTAGATAACCCTGGAGGTCCCTTTCCACTATGAGTCTATGATTCTATAATTCACCCAGGCTGGCTGTGGGCACGCCAGCACCTCTGTCAGGCAGAAGCGCCTGAGATCCTCCCCCTCCCCTTTTCCTTCTCCTGACTTGGAGGCGAAGGGAAGGGAGAGGGGGGAAAGAATGGATCCCAGGTGCTTCTGCCTTCCAGAGGGGCTGGTGCACACTTCCGGTGATGTCAGGGTGTGTGGCATATGCTAATAAGTTATGCTACTGAGCTCCTGCAGCTCTTTTTCTATGAAATGACCCCTGGGGAAAAGAATGGTTCTCAGCAATTCTATTTTTTCTAGTAGTGTTAGGTTAAATCCCGCCCAGAGTTTCCTTCATTGATTTGGTTAGTAAATAAAAGTTACTTTTATGAAGCTCATCTAAATTCAAGGGAAACATAATCCCTAAGCGTTTCCAGTCTTTAATCACCCATTTAAAGGGAAAATGATTAGATATATATTTCTTATCACCTTCTGAGATAAAAATAGGGTATAGCTCTGTTTTGCTAAAATTTATAGTAAAGGCTGAGATTTTGTGAAAAAATTAAATCTTTCTAATAATGGCTGCAGAGTTCTTTTGGGTGTACTGAGATAAATAACCGTGTCATCCGCAAAAAGTCCCAAGTTATATGTATCCGTTTTTATTTGGATTCCTGTTATTTCTGGGTCCTGCCTTATAGCCCAAGCCAGTGGTTCTAGGGAGATTGCGAACAGGAGTGGGGAAAGGGGACACCCCTGTCGTGTTCCTCTTGTTAGGTGTAGGTCTTCACATCTATAATTATTTATTTGAATTTGAGTTATTGGGACTTTGTATATGGTTTCTATTGATCGCATAAAGTTAGGGCCGAAATTCATAAATTTCAATACTTCTTTTAAGTAAGGTATTTCTACCTTATTGAAAGCTTTTTCCACATCCAGTGCCACCTGATCAGGATGAATATATTTGGAAATTATTTTATTCAATCTGGCTACAAGAATAGATGAAAAGATTTTAAAATCATGATTCAGTATAGAAATCAGGTGATAAGATTCAATATTATATTTATCTTTTCCTGGCTTCAATAAAACTATTACCCTTGTCTCTGACCATGTTTGTGGCATTTTTCCGTGAGACATAACAAAGTTACATGTGTGTAATAAGGTTGGACTATCAGATGTTGAAATTTACTATAAAATTCTATCAGTATTCCGTCTCTATCCACTGATTAATTTTTTTAAAGTTTTCCTATTGCTTCTTTTACTTCTTATTCTTCAATAGGTTTTCCCATGAATTCTTTATGTTCTACAGTTAATTTGGAGCCAAATTGAATCGATATTAAATAATCCTGTATTAAGTTGGGTTGTGGATTTCCTGGTTGATACAATGTTTTATAATAATTATAAAATAAGTCAGTAATCCCTTTTGAAGTTGATATAGTTTCCCCTTTACTATTCCGAATTGCAGGGACTTGTAGTTAAATTGATTTTTGATTTACCCTATATTTCAGCCATTTTACTGATTTAGAGGATTTTGTAACATATGTTTATTTTAAGTATAATATTTTTTTTGTATTGATGAAGTTTCTAATAATTCTATTTTTTTCGCTCTGCATTTAATTTTTTAAGATTTTTCTTCCCTCCAAATTTCATATGCCTTTTTTCTAGAGTTCTAATTTTGTCTAGCAAGTCATTAATAGTTTTTTGTCTATTTTTTGTAAGATGAAGCTAAGGATAGTAATTTACCTCTCATAACAACTTTAAAGGCGGTTCAGATGTTCTCCTGTGATGCTTCACACTGAAAATTAAATGCAAAGTATTCTTGAATGTTTTTAAAAATATAGTCACATAATTTTTGTTGCTGTAATAGTAACCTGTTCATAGCCCACAAGGGCCCTTTTCCATAATTTTCTTTCTTTGAGAAATGGCATACCACCCATGCATGGTCAGAAAGTAGTCTAGTTCCTATATCCACTGCACTGATTTTATTCAGCAAGTTTTTAGATGTCAGTATAAAATCAATTCTAGTATAAATACTATGAACAGATGAAAAATATGTGAACTCCTTTGCACCTTGGTTAAAATGGTGCTGTGTGTCATGAACGTCAAAATGCTGTAATGTTTTCTCTAATCCTGTGTTTTTTAGTATTTTGTCGGGTTTTTTCTATGTAATTTATGGGTTTTGTCTATATTTGGGTCTACTGTCATGTTTAAATGTGAGCCCATTAGTGTTTCTCCTGTTTTAAAAACTTGTAACTCATAAATAAATAATAATAACAGTGTCTCATTAATAAAAGTTTGTTGGTCTACATTAGGTGCATAAATCGATGCAATTGATAATGGTGAACCATCCAAGTCCCCTCTAATAAAGATGTATCTACCTTTTTTGTCAGTCTCTGTATGTTTTACATGAAAAGGGGTGTTTTCTGAAATGAATATTGCAGCTCCCGGGAGTTAGAGGATCCTGGAGCCTGGTATAATTGTTCAAACCATTTAGTTTTTAGCATACAAGTCCTAGTGGTTTTTTTAATGTGTCTCCTGTAAACAGAGAATATTAGGGTGTTCTTTGTTCATAAGATTAGTTACTCTTCTGATTTTTATAGGGTTGTTTAGGCCTCTGCAGTTCTATGTAATAAATTTGTAACTTTGAGTCATATTGCCAGTGTCTAGTCCTTATTGAGAACTACAATTTTTTATGCTTCTAAACTTAATCTAAATGATCAAAAATAACTCTCTATACTCACTTATAAACAACTAAACTATATCTATTCTAAAGTATAATACTCTATATTACTATTGCACTATTAAACTCCCTCTTTCTTTAAAATTTATCTAAAAAAAATTCAAAAATTAGCCAACCCTGTTACAGCACAGGGTTAAAATTCCAGAGGATCCTATATAGAAAGGGAATGACACCAATGGTCTCCCTGTCTGGAATTCTTCAACTTAAAGTAGGAGGATTATTTACTGATGTGAGCTAAATAATATTTAGATACCCACCTTTCCTCCTCCTTATTAGCCTATATTAAGCAATGCATTTTTGATATATATAATTAACTTAATACCGCCCAATACCTCTACATATAAAGAAAAATTGTTTATCCAGTATGAATTTCTTCTTAATATACATAATACAGTTCTAATATTTTGATTCCATACAGTTAACCAAATTCTTCTTTATACAGTTTTCAGTAGACTCTTGTATTTTCCCTATTCACTCAGATTATCAAAAATGTAGTTATATACCTTAGAATTATAAAGTTATGCTTTAACATCAGCATTGTGTTCTTAAAAAGGACTTATATTACTAATAATTGCTTGTATTTCAACCTTTTAGTCTATATAACCTGTTAACTTTTACATTTCAACTTTGTAATAAATTCTATTTTTTTAATTTACTTAATAAAATTTTAAAGGTTCTAATAATGTTTCTTTTCTTTTTCTTTTTCTTTTCTTTTGTTTTCTCTCTCTTTAGTCTTAATATAACTCTTTATGCTAAGAAGCCTCAATAGAAAGAACATATTTTTACAAATTTTAACTAAGAAAAGTGGTAAGTCATATAACATCAACAAATTTCATTATTCAAGATGTTCCAATACTATGCATTTGTCATAGACAATCCTAGTGTTTTAGTTTCTAGTCTCGATGTAAGTTATTTGTGCCTTTTTCAAGTTAATTAGTAAGGTATACTCAAAGTTCAGTAAATCAGCGTTGTAGTAGAGTTGCTTCTTCTTCTGGCGTCATCTTTAAGCCCAGTGAGGTGATCAGTTCTTTTCCTGTTGTTCCGTCTGATGCCTGGTGGAGTAAACCATTATGATACACCTGGATGTCTGAAGTTGGACACCACCTGAAACGAATTCTGGCAGTAAAAAGTTTAGATGCGATCACTTTTAAACTTCTTTTATCCAATGTCTTCAGCCAAGAGATCCAAAAATACTTGCACTTTAGTGTCTTTGTAGGTAAGGAAACCTTGTATTCTGGCTTCTTTTAGGACCTTATATCTTATCCTGGGGTGGAGGAACTGTGCCATTATGTCTCTTCGGTGACCCTTTCTGGCTGTTGCAAGGGGTCCTAGTCGGTATGCTCTAGTAATAACTGGTGCTTCACCCTCCTCTAGTTCTAAAGTTGAGGCTAGCCATGTTGCAATGAAGGTCATTAGTTCCTTGCCCTCCTCCTCTCCCTCTCCAACCCCCCTGAACTTCAAATTATATTGCCTCCAGCGGTTTTCTAACATGGAAAGTCGATTTGTCATTTGTTTCTCAGAAGACTGGAGAGACTTTACCTCTTCCTGTAGAGTTAATGCAATTTCCGCGATTTTGGAAGTGTCCTGCAAGTCTTTCATAAGTTCGTTTAGTTATATTTGCAGAGGTTTCAAAAGGTCTGATACCATGCTTGAAAAGGATTTTAAAAGTTCCTCTTTGAGATTATGTAGATCTTGTCTGGTCAGCGGGGCCGAGTCTACAGGTTTATCTGGCTGTGTGTTGTCTTTTCCGGTCACCATGTTGCCATTGCTCTTCGCTTCCAGGCCCGAGTTGTTTGACGATACGTTCTTTTTGAAGTAGGTTTTAACCAAGTAGGTTACTTAAGCTTTTTTTAAAATTTGCCCTTGTTCTATATGTTCTTCCCATACCTTTCAAACCAGGTTCTGTGTATTTGGGTGACTTCAGTTCGACTTTATGAGGAGGATCGGTGGGAGTGCGCCTATTTTGCATCTGCCATTGCTTGCGTCACTTGGCCCCCCCAACCTTATCTCTTTTATTGAGAAACTTACTACCTTGCTGGATCAGAGGAATGATGTAGACTTAGTTTATCATGATTTCAGTAAGGCTTTTGATAAAGTGCCACATAATATTCTCATTGACAAATAGGTAAAATGTGGTTTGGATCCTATGACGGTTAGGTGAAGCTGTTACTGGTTGACAGATCACACCCAAAGAGTGCTTGTAAATGGGAGGAGGGACAAGTGGAGTGACTCAAGGATCTGTCCTGGGACCTGATTTGTTCAACATCTTTATCAATGATTTGGATGAAGGAACAGAGGGAATGCTTATTAAATTTGCGTATGATACTATATTGGGAGAGGTAGTAAACATGGTAGAAGACAGTCAGGATACACGATGATCTTGACAGGCTGGAAAACTGGGCTAAAACAAATAAAATGAATTTCAATGGGAGTAAATGTAAAGTTCTGCATTTAGGTAGGAAAAATCAAATGCATAATTATAGGTTGGGGAAGACTTGTCTTGGCAGTAGTATGTGGGGAAAGGATCTATGGGTCTTAGTAGACCATACACTGAACATGAGTCACCAGTGTGATCCGGTAGCTAAAAAGGCAACTGCGATTTTGGACTGTATCAACAGAAGTACAGTGTCCAGATCACGTGAAGTGATACTATCGCTTTACTCTGCTCTAGTTAGACCTCACCTAGAGTATTGTGTTCAGTTTGGGGCACCACAATTTAAGAAGGATATAGACAAGCTGGAACGTGTCCAGAGGAGGGCAACAAAGATGGTGAGGGGTCTAGAGTCCAAGTCCTACGAGGAAAGGTTGAAGGAGCTTGGTATGTTTAGCCTGGAGAGGAGACGACTGAGAGGTGATATGATAACCAAGTACTTGAAGGGCTGTCATAAAAAGGATGGTACAGAGTTGTTTTCTGTTGTCCCAGAAGGTTGGACCAGAACCAATAAGTTGAAATTAAATCAGAAGAGTTTTCGGCTAAACATTAGGAAGAACTTCCTGATGGAGTAGTTCCTAAGTGGAACAGGCTTCCTTGGGAGGTGGTGGGCTCTCTTTCTTTGGAGGTTTTCAAACAGAGGGTAGATGGCCATCTGACAGCAGTGCTGATTGTGTGAACTTAGGAAGATCATGAGAGGGAGGACAGGAAGGGTTGCATTAGTGCTTGGTTCTTGTGGTCCTTTCTTACATGCCCAGGGAAATGCTATCGCCACTTTGGGGTCAGGAAACAATTTTTCTCCAGGCAAGTTTGTCTGGAGATCCTGGAGGTTTTTTGTCATCTTCTAGGCATAGAACAGCAGTCACGGGATGTGTGTGTGTGTGTGTGTGTGTGTGATTTGTAAATTTCTTGCATTGTGCAGGGGGTTAGACTAGATGACCCTGGAGGTCACTTCCAACTCTATGAAAGGGACAGAGAAGTACAGATAACAGAAAGCTCACTGCCATTGCTTATAAATATTTATTTGTTTTCCTTTCCTACAAGGATTCCATAGCAGCAAACAACGATCTTTCCTGCTTCTCTTCCCTTTTTTCCCTCATAACAATCTTGTGAGGGTTATTAGGCTGGGGCCAAGGCCACTGAATGAATTCTAGGGTAAGTGGGGATTTAAAATCTGATATCTGAGCTCGAGTATATCACTCTATTACAACACAGCACAGAATTCATATTTCTGTGCAGGTAAACTTGGTCTTCTCAATGGTCTGAAACATATCCTCAGAGCAAATACACTCTGGTTTTTCTCATCCATTTATATGAAGTTTGTTGATTTGGATAACAAACCTGAATTGACAACCTTTGGAACTGGTTTGCATGTGTTTGACAGTTACCTCCCGCAATGTGAGCTGATTGACTGGGTTTGACAATACCCGTTTGCCAGTGATTGGCTGAAAGATTGTCATGATGTCAATTCTCTGATCAGTTGTGGTACCAAAAAATGCCCATGTGTGGGAATTGCCATTTGACCTCACCAAAATAGGAAGGGTTAACAAATCCAACCACCACCCCCATCATCATCAGACATTTTTAAGGTGCAGGGGAGGCTTATGAAGAGGCACAGAGACACATCTTATATTGATTACCACTGTCCTGTTTGTGTATGGTTTTGTTTTGTTTTTTAAACCCTGCCTACACCTATGGAAGACAAAAAAATCTTTCCATGGTGGGGGGGAGGGAATTGGGACATAGGAAGATGAGCATGGGGCAGCAATAACCACTCCTGTGCCACCTTATAGCAATATATTGGTATAGTGGCATACTATTAAAAAGTTTTGAATTAAAAATGTATAAGAATTATTTTTTTATTCTGATGGGGGACATATGGTGGGGCTGTCTCATAATCATGATTGTCTAGTAAGTGAAAAGTGAGCTGGAAATGGGTGGAACCAGGGCTCTAGTCGGGGGGGAGCCCTCAGGTACGGAGCTCCGGAAGAGAACCTCTAGGGGGCGGGGCGGTCACGTGGTGAAGCCCCGCCCCCTTCTTTACCCCGCCCTCTGCTTCGATCCTCATTCCGTTTGGGAATGAGGATGAAGCAGGAGGGTAAGTAGCCGGGCCTTCTGACACACTTCCGGTGATGTCAGGGGGTGTGGCCTTCTGTCACTTCCGGTGATGTCAGGGGGTGTGGCATATGCAAATAAGTTATGCTAATGAGTTATGCTAATGAGCTCCGGCAGCTCTTTTTCTACAACAAGACCCCTGGGTGGAACAAAAGCACAGGAAACATCACAAACAAGAACAAGCACAATTCAAAACCAGTTGTTAGAAAATGATCTGAGTAGAAATGGTCCCAAAAAACCCAGTGGGGGAAAAACATGAAAAATGTAAGACAGAAACTAGTGACTGAAGAGAATGTGTGGAGGCCAGGAGATAAACTTAAGTATTCTGGAGCCAGAACTGATGCAATAAAGCCATGTGAAAATGCTCTCAATGGTAGAATACATACTTTTCATACATAAAGACTCAGATCCTGTCCCTAATGTCTTTAGCTAAATGATCTAAGTCATCAGGTGTCAGGAAAAATCTTTCTCTGCCTGATCAGAATTAGGGGCCAGTTCACAAGTTACAAAGTCTTTGTGACCATCACTGGGATTTTGGATCCCTTGTGCAATGAAAGTTCCATGCTTCCCAGGTATGCCAGTGCTTAATCTGGACTGGGACTATGATGCATATAGAGAAGGGCTACAACCTTCCCCCCAAACCTAATTTTTTAAAATCTAAATTGGCTCCACGGGGCATTATTCGCCTGTTGAGAAACATATGTGTAATTATGGCTGTAGGTATATTTTCTTAACAGGACAAATAGCAGCTTTCCAGAGTCATTTCAGGCCAGGAAAATGGTGCAAAGATCGGGGAACTGAAGCCCCTTCTCCATACATGCTGCAATCCTGATCAAACGTGGGCCCATCTTTGCCCAGGAAGCACAACATTTCCAGTGTATGTGTAATCCAAAATTTTGTAATGAGAGACTTCACTCGGAGGAAATGATATTGAGCCATAGAAAGCAATGTCTGACTCAATATAAAGTATCTTCATATGTTTATTGATTGTGCTGACAAAATGAGGGGGAGGAATAGTCATGTAAGAGAGGTTGTAACATTGTGGATTTCCAGATTTATGGAGCAGCCATATTTTGTGGGCTTAATGCTGGATCCACTGCTAGCCATTGTAAATTGTTTACTTTTCATACTCTGTATTTTATACTATCTATATTTATTGCCTCTGTTTTTATACTGCTGTGAACTGCTCTGAGACCCACTTTGTTCGGGAGGGAAAGTATACAAGCAGAAAAATAAATAAATACATACATTAAGGAACCAGGAGCAATATCCCTCCTCCTCCTTTTTGGGGGACAGTCTAATAATTTTTTATTTGGAAGTCCTATCATAATCTGGTTGTTCAGATTTGTAAAGAACCTAACAATCTGATATGATATCATAGCTAGGGGAAAAGGCATTTTCACTGTGTCAAATAAGTTGCATGGAAATACAGCCAACATGGATTTGGCTATAAGACCTGACCGCCCTCCTGCCAATGGTCTCAGGATTATGATTTCAATGACAGTTTAATAACACTATTTAATTTAAACAATGAATACCTAGCCCTATTTTAGTTGCATCTACTCTGTAACTTTCTCCCCAAATAATTATTTATAGTTGTTTGGATTCTTTATTCTAATGAAAGTAAAATGCAACCTTAAACTAGCATGATTGACTGGGGCTATGCTATACTTAATCCGCCTCCATTAGAAAGCAATTCATATGTAGGGCTTGCACAAGTCAATCATGCTGTGTGGACATTCACAAATAATATCTGAATTAATACAAATTCATATACTTCCTTTGCCTACAATTAACACTGTGGATTTCCCCCCATAGAATGAACCATTTCTATGTTATTGCATTGCTGTACAAATGATCAGTTCAGCCTGAATAAATCTTGGTGAATTTTCGAAGATGGGCTCCTCTTTTCTGTTGTAATGCAACAGTGAGACAGATTGCATTCGGACAGCCATGAATTCAAATCTGCCAAAGGAGGCAATTTCTAATTTTGCAGCTTTATTTTTAGAATAGTGAATAGCTGGCTGGCTGTCAACAAGCCTTTTCAGGGGTTTTCTGTGCCAGCACTACAAACGGCTAATTCTGAGAATGCTGTTTACATTGTTTATAATATATTTCTCTGAGCAGGAGTTTCTGAAAATGTTAATGTGACAGTTTACTGCTGCACATCGTACTATTTCTATACTCTGTACTTTGTCAAGAATGGTTTTCAGATTTCATTGTTAGAAAAGGCAGTCTGAGCTACTGTTCTACATTTGACAGAGCTGGAGAAGGTATTGATAAACACTGTCTTATTGTATTTTTCCAAGAGGGAGAGTCAATTTTTATTACATTAGCGTTGTTTTGAGGAATAACTGGAAAATGCTCAAGAAGGCATGAGATACTTTTCCTTACAATTATTTACTTTTTGAAATCAGTGAAAGCCTATGAAGCAGAAAACACATATCAAGCTACCAATTTCTACTGCAGTGTGTCGATAGCCATATTAATCAATTAATTTATCTTATTTATTAAAACATTTTACCCCACCTTTCCTTGTTGTTCAAGGCAGAGTATAACTGTCATTTAAAAACAGTTTCAATTAAAACTAAAATAAAATAATTTCCAGATCTCTCACTCTTTTCCTCCCCACCTTAAAATAGGCGTCCCATTTAAACTCTCCCGAAAGCCTGGTCAAAAAAGCAAGCCTTCCATCATTGGCTAGAAAAAAGGGGAACATGGCATCAACCTATTTCCCAACACAAATTAAGGAGAAAACTCTTTTCATATTTTGCTTTCCTTCTCCTAATTAGAAGGCATGGAGACCTCCTCCTCCTCTTGTGAATCCAGATCAGCTAATGAGACAACCAGGCACCTAGTGGCATGCCCAAATTGCGGGTAAAACCCAAACTCTGTCTCTCCTTGTTAGATGTTAAAGAAACTCCTTTGTAACAGCTGGGCTTCGCAAGATACTTAGCACTGTGGCAGTGTGCCCGGCCAAGGGGGAGCAGTAAACATCAGAACAGAGCTTAAGAAAAGACGGATTGTGGCTTTAGGTTACCTTTTTATATTTCTTTTATAAAACTTCTTTCAATTATGCTTACAATATACATTTTAAATTTTCTTTCTCCCTATAGTATTTGGGATGTATAGAGGTACTACGCTCCATGAGATCTCTTGACTTCAATACTAGAACACAAATTACCAGGTAAGGTGAGGTGCTGCAAATACATTCCCACCGCTGTCTTTTGAACTGCTTGCCCAAAATTAGCACATGCCATCTAAATGAGAACTCAAAGGGCAAAAAATGAATGCAGCCTATTATATTTTGCTTTGATTTGCAGGCATGTACACATAATATGAGTTTTCCATACTTCATTTGGTGTCAAAAGATACTGGAATTTCATAATTATTTGTAGATAGTACAGAAATGGCCAGTGACATTTTTAGAATATTGTGGCAAATTCCTGAAGCAGCGGAACGGACTACACCAAGTCAGGTTCTAGAAAGAACATGACATTTTTGAATGCTCCCCATATAAAAATAAAACCTTTTGATTTTTTTTAAAAAAATGGCAATGAAGTTTTAACCCAACCTGCTTCCTGATTTGGTAGTTTTCTACTTGTAGATAATTTTTTGATGTAGCAGGGTCATTTAAAAATATGAATCTGCATCTCTAGTATGGGTGGTACATTGCATTCCTCAGCATTATGTCATTCTACCACCTTATTTGCCCTGACCTGAATGGCCCAGACTATCCTGATCCCATCAGATCTCGGAAACCAAGCAGGGTCGGCCCTGGTTAGTATTTGGATGGGAGGCCACCAAGGAAGTCCAAGGTCAATATACAGAGACAGGCAGTGCCAAACCACCTCTGAACAACTCTTGCTTTGAAAACCCTATGGGGATCACCAGAAATCAGTTGTGACTTGAAGGCACTTTCTACCACCACCACCTCATTCAG
>NW_015164667.1:1075820-1076187 GCF_001447785.1 Gekko japonicus | reverse complement strand
GAGATCTCCAGTTGTGATTTCCAAGGCTTTTGGAAGATCAGACTGTTATTCATATACAAGCTGGGGACCCACAAGGGGCATCTCATTTAACTTGCATCACTGTTTCCTCTTTCCATCCCTGGCGGCCCTCACAGTGTCTCACTTTTCCCAGTTCTCTCATTCCCTCCCATCAACGTACCTTTATCTGCTCTCCTGTCTTCAGCGTTCCCCTCCTTCCCTCCCCCTGGCAGCATCTCCCCAGGAAAACTCTGACCAGGTTTTGCAGTGTTGGCTAAACTGAGATTGCTCAGTGGTGAGCCTGCAAGGACTTGCGGGGGATGTCTTACTTTCCCCTATATCTCCGCTCTGCAGTCTTTCCTCTTTCCCT
>NW_015164667.1:1064583-1075807 GCF_001447785.1 Gekko japonicus | reverse complement strand
TCCTACTGTCATTCCCCAAATTCTCACCTTTCCCTGCTTCCCTATCTTCTTCTCATCCACCAACCAACGTAACTTATATCTGCCTCCCATCTTCAGTTATAATTATTGTTTCATTTATACCATATCTTTCTCCACAATGGGGACCCAAAGCAGCTTACATCATTCTCATATCCTCCATTTTATCCTTGCAACAACCTGTAGGATATCTTAGGCTTAGACTGTGTCATTGACTCAAGGTCACCCAGTTAGCTTCCATGGCAAAATGGGGATATGAACCAGATCCTTCTCTGGGGATATGAACCAGATATGAACTCTACCAGATCCTAGTCTGAAACTCTTAACCACAGCTTTCGTGCTGAACAGTAGCAAGCAGCAAGGCCTGGGTGAGTCATGCAGATCAAGTGGTAGCAAGTCACCCATGAATTGCTGCCAGGCCTGGCCCTAGTAAGTCCTCCCTTGAGGGCCCTGTCCCCTCTCACTGCATGTTAATGACAGAAAACAAGGTTTAGTGCTGGTTGTACTGATGTAGTCGCCTAGCAATGGTCACTGAGGGCATCTATTTCTTACATGTGCTCCTTTTATCTTTTTTTGGGGGGGGAGGTTAACACCTCCTGCTTTACATTTCAGTTTCTTCTGTAAACCAGGGACTTTTCTTGAGTTTATAAAAAAGATATGTCTTGTCAGCCCACAGCCTCAAACTCTGGATTTAAGTGTCCATAGATGGGGCCCTGCTGAGAATTAGATATGTTGACATGACATTAAACAGTAAGCACATAAAATGATAATGTAAAGAGCATTTTTAAGCATCTATGATTTGTTCTGAAAAAATGTTTCTTGTGGCTCTTATATAGGAGATAGAATTGCTTCATTCTAAGTTTGAACTCAAAGCTTTAGGTTGCGGTCACATGCACCAGAAAAAAAAAGGGGGGGAAGCTAGGCTATTTCCCCTGGAGGAATTTGACCCACAGTTGCACGATCACACCTCCTTTTGAAGCTGCGGGCGCAGTCTGTCAGTGTGTGATCAGATGCAACTGCAGGTGAGTCAGGGTTTTTTGTGCCTTCCCCCCCATGCGATTAAATGAGGGATCAATGAATTGCACATCTGCACTGAGGGCTCCCTATGGAGTTTGTGATGATGTGCATACTGCAAAAGGGGGGAAAAACAACAGCACTGAGTTGGGATGGCCTGATCAGACCATCCCGACACCATGAGAGCGCGCTGGAGAGATCAGACACGGGAAAGTCCGCCTGTGGCCCATTGCAACCCATTAACTACCAGATTTTCCCTGGTATCTTTTAATTCTGCTTCTGCAGCAGAGCAGAACAGGTTGCTGACGGCTGCGGGAGGCTTCCCAGATGTTGTCTGATCATGCCCTTTAAATCTGCCCAGCATTCGCACCTATATCAGGTCTAATTGTGCGTATGATTGCAGCCTTATTGTCTTTTTTAGTGGGGGGAACATTTTCAAGTTGACAAGATGTTGGTATCCAGTCTAGGGTCCCGGTCACATGGGCCGGATATCGCGGGGGGGAGGCGTGGCTAATTGCCCCGGCACAGTTTGATCCGCGATTACGCAATCAGGCACACCGGCGGCACACCACGGGTCCTTCCCTCGGCGCCGGCGGGTAAACGAGGGGGGTGATCACATGATGATCCTGCGGCGCGGCAAAGAAGCGGCGCGGCGCGATCACACCAGCAATAGCTAGGCGCCGCTGCCATGGCAAACGGGGTCATTTATTTTCTTTTAAGCAAAGGACGGAGGAGTGGAACTTTTGGTTTCGCGTTCAACGGCATGCGTGATTCTGTGCAGCAACGGAACTTTCGCTTTCCTCTTCATGCGCATGCGCCATTGGGTGCTTGTGCGCATCCTGTGGAGACTTGGGGGAAAAAAACCTTTTCGCGATGGGACATGGGCTGGTGCCGGATGCCACGAGGTACCACCGGAAACATGATCAGACGCCCGCCCTTGCCCCACGGTTTCCGGAAACTAGTACCTCGGAGGTACTAGTTTTTTACGGCGGATCTTTGACGGGAAGCCTCGGGTTAGCCACGGGAGCTCTATGCTTCTCAGATGTTGTGGTTTGATTGCGCCTGGAAAATCCGCCTATCTTCCGTCTCTGTAGCGTGGCTAATGCTCCATGTGACTGCAGCCTAATATGGTGTAATATTGGAATATGCCTCAGATGACCTAGGTTCAAACGTCACTCAGCCACAAAGCCATGGTTCAGTCACTCTGTCTCAGCCAAACCTATCTCACAAAGTTGTTCTGAGGATAAAATCAGGAGGGGAGAATCTCATATACCACTCTGATCTCCTCCGAGGAAGGGTGGACAAAAATGAGGTGGATAATGCTATTATATGGACCAATGGTAATAGGATTGCTTCAAGGGGAAAATCAACAATTATATTCATGGATAATGCAGTTGTCTCCATGGAGACTAGTTGTGGTTTCTGTCTCTTGGAAAAGCTCTGGTCTGGATTCACAGTACAGTGAATAGATTGAAGTTCAAAGAAGATCTTTACAGATCCCCCTCATGGCAATCACCTGACCTACCATAAGTTGCACCTCAGAGATGCAATGGGAAGGCAGAGATGCAGGGAGATGCAATGGGAAGGCTGCACTGGGGATTGGTGGAAACCATCACCACTCATATGAGCTTTTGGCATGAATGGAATCAGAGAGGGAGGAAGCAAAGGGGATTATTTCTGTCCATCCATCTTCCCCAGTCAGCCACTTCTACTGCATCCCATGCCATTTCTGAGGCTTTCCCAACCCACAGGAGTTGCTTTTGGGGTGGCACAGGGGACTGCTGTGGGAAGAGGAGGGAATTAGAAAAGATTCCTTCTGTGAAGTTGTCTACTTTGTGGTAATTTGTTTCCTATCCTTTGCTAAGTAATGATGCCCCCCCCATCTTGAATATCCTTCTGAACCCCCAGGGGTCTCTGGATCCCCCATTTGAAAAATGATGTCCTAAACAAAATAAATTATAGTATTAACGTTTTTATATTACAAATAGTCTGAATTTGAACTCAAAAATAGAATTCTTTCAGAATTTGGAGATGGTATAATTCAAATTCAGAACAAGACTTACATTTTGTGATTATATTATATGACATACTATTATCCAATATAACAAATTAAGAGTCCAGTGGCACCTTTAAGACCAACAAAGGTTTATTTATACCTGGAATTTATACCTGGAATAAACCTTTGTTGGTCTTAAAGGTGCCACTGGACTCTAAATTTCTTCTACTGCTTCAGACCAACATGGCTGACCATCTGGTACTATCCAATATGTATTTCTTTAACCAAACGTCTGCCCTATTGATGAGGAGCTGTTGAAATCAGGGACCATAATGTTTGTTCCCATCCCTGTTATATAAGCCGTTTACTCTCTAGCTGATGAATGTCAAACTCATTTGTTCAAAGGGCTGGATCTGACATAAATGGGACTTTGTGGGGCCAGGCCATGTGTGCCATAAATGTAATGCCAAGTAGCAGAGATATAAACTTTATAAAAAATACAGACACAATTAAAGATTTTTTAAAACTTAAAATACAAATATGCTTAAAACTTGTGATATTTTGTTTATTTACTAGTCTTTGATAACTGACACCTCCCAAACCTTCCCCCACCCGCCAAAAAAGATGCCTGCCTAAAATGGAAAGATTGGGGAATAGTGGGGTTTGGCAATGCAATTTTTAAAATAAAACATCAAGAAAAAGCACAAGGATCACAGCAGAAACGAAAAATATAAACTAAACGTATAAAATGCTCTGGGCCTAGGAACATGAAATGGCTGGGCATTGCAAGCTTCTCCCCTCCCCCCCAGGTCTACTTAGACTGGCAGTGGTTCTTCAGTGTAATGTCCCCCTTTGGCTGTGGGTTCCCAGGTACTCACTCAGGCACTCATTCTTAGGTCCATTCAGCAGACACAAGCTGGCTCAAAACATCAACCCTGTATTTGCAAGAAGACAGCTCCAGTAAGTTTTATGATTGGTATAATGTAAGTACAATAGAAGATTAGGCAATTATGGCACAATGGACTTGAGAACACAGAAGACAGAAGAATGGAAAGAGATAGAGCGTTTCTATTAATTAAGTAATTGGTTATAAGCATATAATGTAACTGTACTCTTGGCATACATGTTATGTGTAGTAGAGTGTTTGTAGTGTGTAGATTAGTTTGTTGTAGATTATAAAAGAAAAATTAATAAAAGTGTACCTATGGGTACTTAAAAAAAAAAAAGACAGCTCCAGTAAGCAACAGCTTCAACTATACAAACACTGGAAAGTGAAACTTCTTGAGCTTCACGCCATTGAAATACACTGCAGCACAGACAAAGTTGCAAAGAAAATGTGGAATGGATTTCCCATTAAGGTCTCTGGGTCCAGATAGACTACTCTGGGACTGGAATGACAGCCACCAGAGTGAAATGACAGTCCCTGGGAGTAGCAGAAGCATTTTGGGATTGAAATGAGGGCCCCCAGAGTGGAATTCCATTCCCAGATTGCTGCCGCTACTCCCAGGGGCTGTCATTCCACTCTGTGCCCTGTCATTCCAGTCCCAGAACACAGATTCTATTGCTAAGGACCATCATTCTACTCTGGGAGATATCATTCCATTCCCAGAGCACTGTTTCTATTGCTGGAAACAATCCCAGAGTAGTCTTTCTGGGTGCAGAGACCTTAATAGAAAAATCCATTCTGTATTTGCTTTGTAACCCTGCAAGCCCAGAAGAGCCTCCTGCCAAAGCAGGCAAAGACAAGACAGAGGGAGCTGGGAATTTTAGCAGCCTCAAGCTTCAAAGGGGGAGGACAGGAGGGGGAGGAGGGGGGAAGAAAAGAGCCATGGGCCTGATTAAAGCCATGGGCGGGCTGCTTCCAGCCTGCAGGCCTTAAGTTTCACCCCTGCTGTAGCTCATATGGGATTTTTACATGATATCTCAGTGAGTTTTTCTTGTAGTACAATCAGACTGATATGGCTTCAAGAAGAACAAAAAGTACTACAATCTGTAGGAATGCCCGGAAAAGACTATTTTCAGAGATGCATCATGTTTTGTCAATTATTAGTTTAAGGGCAGGGCTTTTTTTGTAAAAAAACCCCAGCAGGAACTCATTAGCATAATAGGCCACACCCAACAGCAGAAACACATTAGCATATTAGGCCACACCCCCATGCCTTCCCTTGGCTTGTCTGGGCACCCCGCGGCTGCGGGGAGCCCAGGCAAGCCAACCCTTGGACAGGCCGGGGAAGGCACGGGGAGCAGTGTTCCCTCTAAGCTGAGTTAGTGTGAGCTAGCTCACAGTTTTTTAGCCTCCGGCTCACACATTTTTGTCTTAGCTCAGGAAGGATGGCTGCAGAGCAAACTAGTTTATGCAGTAACCAAATTGCTTGCTCACAACTCTAATGCCAGTAGCTCAGAAAGTAGAAGTTTTGCTCACAAGACTCTACAGCTTAGAGGGATCATTGACGGGGAGGCATTTAATCCTTCCAGGGACCCCCTGGCCTGCTGGCCTCAGAGTCGCTGGGGTGTGTGTGTCACTCTCCAGGCCTTCCCTCTGTAACCTCCCACACAGAGGTTTTGGCTGTAGTGGGTGTGGCCAACTCTGAAGCCAGCTGGAACTCCGTTCCTGTGCGTTCCTGCCCCAAAATAGCCCTGTTTAAGGGTGTGGCAACTTGGAAAAAAATGAAGAAGACTGCAGTGCTTCTGAATTGTCCATTTTGAAAACTAGCTGGGACAGATGAAAACCAGATGTGACATTTTTTGTAACTCTGTTTGATTGGCTGGAAGCAACAGTCATGTAACTTTGTGCAGGTCTGCATAAAATTGCACGTATGGTTCCATACCTGACTGACATGTAGTTGTCATAACTGTGGGAAAGAATGTGTTGACAAATAAATAAGTGTACAGATGCAGGGCCGGTGCCAGGTTTTTTTGCACACTAGGTGAAGCTACCTTCTGGTGCCCCCACCCCACCCCGTGCCCCCACCAATTTTCAAACATAAATGCATTTTAGAAAGAATGAAAAACACCATATTTGAGGAAGATGAGGAAAGAGAAGATTTGTCTTCTTCTTGCCTTCCATTTCCAATTCTAAATCAGAGAGTTATTTTAAACATTTATATGCCATCTCTTCAAGTAGTTCAGGAAATAAAACAAGATAAAATAATAAAAACAAGCCATTAAAACCCCAAAGAATAGAACATCCAGCAATCTTGGTATGTGCATGGATGCTGGTGATCACTGGCAAGGAGGGGGAAATCCATGCTGATCAAACTGACAAGGTTTTCCTCACAGCAACCTCCACCAAGACAGGGGAAGGAAAAGAGGAGATAAATTCAGAAAGGGGAGTTAGATGCTTTCAGACTGACAAGCTCCACTTCAGATGGGATTGGGACTGATAACCCCAAAGCAGCAGGGATCACCATCTGGCATAGGCAAAAGGGTGTGTGTGTCTTCTTCCAATCTAGATGGAGTGGAGGTGGAATACTGAGCGGAGGAGACAGCAGTGCAGCCTTGTGGTTAGAGTCCTGCTTTCAGGTGCAAATCCTTACAGAGCCATGCAGCTCGTTCGGTGACCTTGAGCCAGCCAATCTCTCCAGGCTGGTGCCAGATTTAAAGGGGGGGAAAGTAAAACAAAAACAGGGCACACAGCATCTTGATCTATTGTGGCTAAATAAAGTTGTGGTCGGGGGGGGGGGGGGGATGAAACGCATTCACTGGAACTGGCGGTGATTCCCCAGCTGGCGATTGTTACAGTGCCTTTTTTAAAATGCCCACCGGGCTTGGGCCTCGACCCCCAACTATCTCGGTGACACCAAGAGAAGCTGAGCTGCCCTTGCCTGCGTCCTCCCAGCCACACCAACTCTGCCATCCCAGAAGGCTTCGAGCGAGCAAGAACCCAACCCACTGAGAGCTTCCGAAGCCGCAGAGAAGGGCCAGGTGATGCTCATCTGCACAGATGTCGCCACCGCTGCTTGCAAAGGCAAGAGCCTTTGGTGCGTCCCATGCGCCCTTTCTGAGGGAAGCAGCCCCTGGCGTTTGCAAAGTGTTGCCGACGAGCTGCAAAGTGAAGCAACCTCCACAGAAACCTAATGAGCGATCCCCTCCCACCCTCCGGATTGCAAAGGGGGGGGGGTTATATGGGGCTGCCCCTTCCCAAGAAAAGGCATACAGTAGCGTTGCAACCCCCCTACCTCACCCCCCTTTTCAGGGCACGCTGCACTATGCTGAGCTGAGGGGTGTGAGTGCGGGATGAGCCTTGCAAGTCTCCTGGCTGCCACCCTGACCTGGATGTGAGGGTCCACTTCTTCCTGTGACTGGCCCTTGCCGTCTTCCCCCTGGGTCCTCCGCAGGGCAGAATCCATGTCTGAGCAAGCGAGGAAGGGGCTGCTGGTGTACCAGCACCTTCCCCCCCTGGAGCCTTGTGCCAAGCCCCTGCTCCTCTTTCCACCACCAGCGAGGAAGGCGCTCACCTGGCGAGGGAGGGGCAGGGCGGGGGGTGTTCAGCGGCAGGCTGCCAGCGCCCCATGGCTGCCGGCGCCCCTAGGCAGCTGCCTCACTTTGCCTATAGGGGTGCACCGGCCGTGTCCAGATGGCAAATACTGTTGTCTGTAGCAATCATCTTTGTATGCAGTTTTTATACTTGCAATTGGAGCATGGCTCTGCACTCAGAGTTATATCTTAAAACCTATATATGTAACTGTGGCAGAATAGTCCTGCTGTGGCCTGCAGGCCCTGTTCCACGTTGCCTTCCTGGGTCTTCCCAACACCCGGAGGGGCTTTTCTCCTTCTCAGTTCAACTGCCGCTACCACCTGACTTTTGTAGGAATTGCCCACTGGGAGAGTCAGGACTCCCAGCTTCCCTTCCACATTCTGAGGCCTTGCCTCTGTGTCCCCTGCTACCCAGTGGGGACAGCTTGCTGCCTTGGGCACTACTACGGGAGCAGCCACTTCCCAACTGTCTGCCCTCCCCTTCCTCCTGGTGCTCCTTTTAAAATAGTGTGTCCAAGACAGTGGAGGTCTGTGTGGCACAGATAATCATTACCAGCATCAGAAATTATAAAGTATTTATTGGCTGCGGTCACACGTAACAGAAGCCACACAAGTGAGACGGAAAACAGCCGGAGTTTCCGGGCGCGATCTCACCAGCACATCTGGGAAGCGTAGCATTCCCATGGCTCAACCGAGGCTTCCAGCCGAAACTGCGTGGCAAAAAACTAGTACCTTGGAGGTACTAGTTTCCGGAAACTGCGGGGCAAGGGCGGGCGTCTGATCGCGTTTCCGGTGGCATCCGGCGCCCGCCCATGTCCCCTTGCAAATAAGGTGGTTTTTTTTGTCCAAGTCTCTGTGGATGCGCATGCGCACCCAACGGAGCATGCACATTTGTCATGTACACAAAAATAAAAAACAGTTTGCCGCGGCGCACGCTTCTTCATTGCGCGCCGGCTTGTCCTGTGATTGGCACCTCTCCCTTGCCATGGAACCTCCACGGTACCTCCACAGGACCTCCACAGGAGGTCTGATCGCGTAACTGCGCAGTAGTTTGCCCCAGGGCAAACAGCCACGCTTCTCCTCTGCAGTTTCCTGCCCGTGTGACCGGGGCCATTGAAAAGAAAATGTTCACAAGGATACTTTTAGCACAGCACCAGATTGAGCAAGGGATTCAAAAGAAAAGGGTAAAATACAATTCCTCTGTCCCTCCCTCTATACATGCTCTATCAGATGTTAAATATAAGGCAGGCTCGTTAGCATAGAAAGTTACCAGATGTTAAGAGAAATTCCATTACCTTCAACCCTTCTTCAGGCCATGGCAATGGTCGCCTCCTCCAGACTTCAGTTTAGATATATGTCTGCTTTGATGTTTGTTGTTATATTTATTAAATTAGTAATAATTTTTAGAAATGTCTCCTTTGATGGAATCAGCACCCAAGAGACCTCCCTTCCTTGCTCCAGATAGTTGTTGGAAGGATTGGAACTCTGTCCCCTGCCTCAGCCTCCAGACTACGTGGCAAAAGAGTCAGACAGCTAGAGAGGGCAAACCCTAAACTTCCTTCCTGTGTTTACTCTTCTGCCACTGCCCCTTTGATATGTAGATTGTATTCTCAGGGAAAACCTCCTTCCTTCTGTTCATCTTCTCCCAGAACTCTTTTCTCCTGCATGCACCAAGAAGGACATGCTGTCCCCATCTTGGTACCATGACTCAGATGGCCTCTCGCCATATGTGTCCGTCCTTAGTAAATTAGACTAAAATACCATCCTATTTTTCTATCTAAATTGTAGTTCTAGAATAAAGTGACTGATATTTGTCTTAAAATAGAAAAGTGGCTCTGTGTAGCGTTGTAAACTGGGTAATCCTGCATGTGTAGTTTTATTTAAAGCACTCTGCTAACTAGTGGGTAGTGGACTAACTATACCAGTTAACCCAACAGGAGTTTTATCATATTTCTTTCTCCACCTGCTGACCAGGTCAGGCTGGGTCAAAGAAGCTTTTTGTGAAGTCTCCAGGAGTTTCTTCCTGAAGTCCTTCTAGTACTTAATCCCTCCAAATTTCTGTTTCCTGCTTGGGAGGGATGGGAACTGGACCAGCCTATTGTCTCTAGCTAGACCTATTAGCATTTCTTAAGAGGTAGCTGAGGTGAGGCTGGAAAGTCATTGAACTGACTTCCTCCATTCCTCCTTGTTCTCTGCCTGGGGCGGGGAGGGGGGAGAAGCTTTTAAAACTCAGTGAAGGTTTTGCTCATTTCAAACCTCCAAAGGGAAAAAAATGCATTCCTTCACTTAGATAGCTGATCGGGATATTTTAGAAACAGCAAATTTTTGTACTTGTGGCATGAAAAATCAGTGGGATTTTTAAATTTCAGAAATACTTTCTCTGATCTATCAATATATTGTGAATATGTGCCTGCAAAACATGTTCATAATTAAGATACAAATTGTGCTAAGAAGCATATGCTCCTTTCTGATTTGATCCAGTATGTTTTTAACAGGTCTTGAAGGAAGACTGCCAATTCATCCTCCCCCCACCCAATGCAGTTCCTTGGTTTCTGTGCATGTAGACTGGAGGATGTCTGCATAGAATCGCACTGTAACAGCCTTTCCCTCTGTGTTCATTGCCATTGCAAATAAATCTGTCAGCAAATTGCATTATTTTGTTACAATTTCCTTGTGTGTTTTGTGTCCTTTCTCTATTCCATATCTATACCCTCGAGAAAAGCAGATACATTGAGGCACAACTTACTTGTTTAAAGATTTATTTATTTGTTTCCAGATCTCAGTAGTTATTAATCTAGCAAAGTCCACTATGGCAAAAAAGTCTGAGGATTTCTTTACTGTGAAATATATTGTGAAAATATAGCACATTTTGTGCCTATCTCTCCCTTATAATAATTGAATAGGTAAAGGTAAAGGTTCTCTTGCTCGAAAGCCAGTCGAATCCGACTCTAGGGTTGCGGTGCTCATCTCCGTTTCAAAGCCTAAGAGCCAGCGCTGTCCGAAGACGTTTCCGTGGTCATGTGGCCGGCATGACTAAACACCAAGGCGCACAGAACGCTGTTACCTTCCCACTGAAGTGGTACCTATTTATCTACTTGCAATTTCTTGCTTTCGAACTGCTAGGTTGGCAGGAGCTGGAACTAGAGACGGGAGCTCACTCCGTCATGCGGCACCCGGGTCTCGAACTGCTGAACTACCGACCTTCCACAGCCTGCAGTTCAGCGTCTTAACCACTTGAGCCACCGCAACGTTCTATTTCGCAACATTCTAAATTTGGCCCCTTTAGTGTTAGGCCGGAAAAACTGCCACTCAGAAGACACTGGCTGGGTTGACTGGCTGCTTTGTGCAGTCCCGCCCAGCGTTCCAAGGTTATTTGCATATGGAAGCTGATTGGACTACACTCCATTCCACACCTCAAACTCACCCCCCCCCGCAAGGCAGTTGGGATTTTCAGTTGCATAACATACCTCATAGGGGAGAGGAGAATGATGTCAGCTGCCCTTTCCCTAGGCAGAGGCTGTGGGGGGGGGGGGTTTGTAAAACTTAAGACAGACAGGCAGATAAAGGTTGGCTGATGGTTGCCAGGAAAGGACATAGAAGAAGAGAAGAAGAGATTGGATTTATACCCCGCCCTTCACTTGGAGTCTCAGAGCGGCTTACAAACTCCTTTCCCTTCCCCTCCCCACAACAGACACCCTGTGAGGTGGGTGGGGCTGAGAGAGC
>NW_015164667.1:1033507-1063446 GCF_001447785.1 Gekko japonicus | reverse complement strand
TCTGTAACGAACGCATAGGCTGGATGGTGGTAAGGTAAACAGTAGTGGGTGAGGGTGGGAGGGGAGTGGGGGAATGGCGGTGGCAGCTGGAGGCCTCTGCATCCCGTTGCCGGCCCTGGAGTGAGTGGGGGGGAAGGGACCCGGCCTCCAGTTGCCGGCCCAGGAGTCTGTGGTGGGGGAGGGGAAGGGAGCGAGCGACCGGAGGCTTCTGCCTCCTGGAGCCTGGAGAGGGTGGGGTTTGCAGAGGGGTGGGATCTCAAACAGGTAGAATGCCATAGACTACACCCTCCAAACCAGCCATGTTGTCCTGGGTAACAATTGCTGCCAATCTCCAGGTGAGGGCTACAGATCACTCACAATTACAACTGCTCTTCAGGTAGCAGAGATCAGTTCCTCTGGAGAAAACAGTGGACTCTGTCATTATACCCTGCTGAGGTCACCACAGCAAATTGACACTGTTTGCCCAAAGCCAGAGCACTGCCCCAGAGCCTCTTTCTAGATCTCGTTGTATTGCTTTCACAACGGGCTTTACTGCTAGTGTAACAATAACTATATAATGTCTATGATGACAATCATACCATTTACCTGCAGCTGATATCTTCTAAGTAAATTTAGTATTAGACAGTACTTAGCTGAGATCTTAACAATGAAACAATATAGCATGTAAAATCATTTCACAGTATTCCTGTAAATCACTTTTCAGTGCAAGCAAGATTTACTTTTGATGAAGTGCACAGGAGCAATCTGTATCAGGCTAATCAGCTTGCATTACCATGCACCCAATGTTGATATGATTCCTCTTAGCTGGCTGACTATGAGGCCATAACATTGGGTGCATGGTAATGCAAGCTCATTAGGCAACCTGATACACGAGGAAATATTTATTTTTATTTATTAAAATATTTATACCCCACTTTTTTCTAAGGGGCTTAGAAATAACAATTAGTACAGAATAAAACCAAATAAACCTCCCTAAATACCTTTTTCAGCCTTTAAGGATACTTGCCATTCATGCCCCCTCAAAAGGTATGGCAAACAAGCAAGCCTTGCAGCACCTTCTAAATATCTCTATTGAGGGCCTTCTTTCCTCTCTTCAGGGAGCCCATTACTCACTGTGGTAGCCATGATGGAGAAGGTCCAGGTTCTGGTTAGGATGGCTAACTCTGGATTGGGAAATTCTTGGAAATTTGGGGGGTGGACCCTAGTGAGGGTGGGGTTTGGGGAGGGGGAGGGCCTCGGTGGAGTACAATGCCATAGAATCCACCTTCAACCAGCCATTTTCTCTAGAGAAATTGACCTCTCTGGAGATCAGTTAAAATTCCTGGACATCTCCAGACACCACCAGATGCTCCAGCTCTGATCAGTGCCAGATGGGCCACTCTGACTTGGAAAACAGCCTGCAAATGGCAGCCTGATTATTGTAGTTGGTTCTTAGGAACACATGGCAGGAGATGGTTCTTCAAATATGTAAATCCCAGGCTGTGAAGGGCTTTAAAGGTCACAACCAGCATTTAAATGATAACCAGATTCAGTACAGATTTACTGGCCCTATGTGTTCCATGGGCAGGGGAGTCTTGTGAATTGGCCCTGGATAGCTTACTGCATTTAATGATGGCATTTTGGGACTCTGTCCTACCAATCAATGACTGTTAAGTGGGTGCTAGTTGAAATAAGACAGAATCACTAGCAATGTGTGAAGTCCTTTGTTTTCAATTCAGTTCAGTGCAATTTCAGCATAGTGCATGTATGCTTGGAAATAAATCCTGCTGAGCTGTTGCTCAATTGGACATACTCCCTAGTGAGTATCTTTAGGACTGCAGTCTTTATTTATGGGAAATTATGCCTAAATGAAAATTGGTTGCAGTGTTACATGCTTATTCAATTTTGGTAGTATTATTTCACAAGAAATGTTCCTATGCTGTCCTGCAGTGGGCTGTTAAGTCTATTTTGAAACAAAATAAATCTTGTGACTGTTTGGCAATACACAGAATGTTGGAGAAAATTCTTGCTCTGGCTTGACTGTTTTTTAATGTGAACACTGTAATGCCACAATCTCATAGATTTTCCAAAACTGACCCATATGAATATGTTCAAGCACCATTTCAAAAAATAATGAAGGAGCAAGCATAGCCACTTGGTATAGACATTTTCTCTCTCTCTCCAGGGAAGCAATCAGCCTTGTTTGTGAAGCTGTGCCAGGCACCAAAGGAGCCTTCAAAAAAAGAAAGGTATGTTTCTTGTTTCATTGATAAGTTGATTGTATTAGCTCAGCCCAGGAATAGGTACCGGTAGTTGCAGTTTATGCCAAGTGGAGAGTGGTGTAAACATCATTTCAAATGTGCTACAATGTTGCTTTAGTTCTGTTTTCACACTTATGTTACACAAATTCAGATATGAAAAGCAATCTTCTAAGGACTTCATATGAATAAAATCTTAGATTGCATCACCTTTTAGCACAAACTATTATTAGACAAGAGTGGTGCCTGAGGCAGAAAATCTAACTGGCAAAATCTCCCCCATCTCACACACCATGGTAAATATGTTATATTTCTGTCAATTTCCTACCCCAAGTCCACATCTTTTTCACTCCTTTTCCAGGTCCACCCTAGATAGCCTACACAGAGATGTTATATCTACACAAAGCTGTTATATGCATAGAGCTGACTTAGAATCATAGAGTTGGAAGGGACCTCCAGGGTCATCTAGTTGAACCCCTTGCACAATGCAGGAAATTCACAGATACCTCCCTCCACACCCCAGTGACAGAATCAGCATTGCTGTCAGATGGCCATCTAGCCTCTGTTTAAAAACCTCTAAAGAAGGAGAGCCCACCACCTCCAGAGGAAGCCTATTCCACTGAGGAACCGTTCTTCCTAATGTTTAGCCGAAAACTCTTCTGATTTAATTTCAACCCATTGGTTCTGGTCTGACCTTCTGGGGCAACAGAAAACAACTCCGTACCATCCTCTATATGGCAGACCTTCAAGTACTTGAAGATGGTTATCATATCACCTCTTAGTCGTCTCCTTTCCAGGCTAAACATACCCAGGCTGCGGTCACACGTAACAGAAGCCACACAAGTGAGACGGAAAACAGCCGGAGTTTCCGGGTGCGATCTCACCAGCACATCTGGGAAGCATAGCACTCCCGTGGCTCAACCGAGGCTTCCAGCCGAAACTGCGTGGCAAAAAACTAGTACCTTGGAGGTACTAGTTTCCAGAAACTGCGGGGCAAGGGCGGGCGTCTGATCGCATTTCCGGTGGCATCCGGCGCCCGCCCATGTCCCCTTGCAAATAAGGTGTGTTTTTTTTGTCCAAGTCTCTGTGGATACGCATACGCACCCAACGGAGCATGCGCATTTGTCATGTACACACAAAAAAAAACGGTTTGCCGCGACGCGCACTTCTTCGTTGCGCGCCGGCTTGTCCTGTGATCGGCACCTCTCCCTTGCCATGGAACCTCCACGGTACCTCCACAGGACCTCCACAGGAGGTCTGATCGCGTAACTGCGCAGTAGTTTGTCCCAGGGCAAACAGCCACGCTTCTCCTCTGCAGTTTCCTGCCTGTGTGACCGGGGCCCCAGTTCCTTTAGCCTTTCCTCATAGGACTTGGTCTCCAGACCCCTCACCATCTTTGTTGCCCTCCTCTGGACACGTTCCAGCTTGTCTATATCCTTAAATTGTGGTGCCCAAAACTGAACACTATACTCTAGGTGAGGTCTAACCAGAGCAGAGTAAAGCGATAGTATCACTTCGCGTGATCTGGACACTGTCCTTCTGTTGATACAGCCCAAAATGGCATTTGCCTTTTTAGCTACCACATCACACTGGTGACTCATGTTCAGTGAATGGTCTACTAAGACCCCTAGATCCTTTTCCCACATACTACTGCCGACAAGTCTCCCCAATCCTATAATTACACATTTATCCTGTCTAAATGCGGAACTTTACATTTATTCCCATTGAAATTCATTTTATTGGTTTTAGCCCAGTTTTCCAGCCTGTCAAGATCATCCCGTATCTGGACCCTGTCTTCTACAGTATTTTCAATTTAGTATCATTTGCACATTTAATAAGCATTTCCTCTATTCCTTCATCCAAATTATTTATAAAGATGTTGGGGAAAAAAACAGGTTCCAAGACATATCCTTGAGGCACTCCAGTTGTCACTCCTCTTCAAGAGGATAAGGAACCATTCATGAGTACTCTTTGGGTGCAATCTGTCAACCAGTTACAGATCCACCTAACAATAATAGGATATAAACTTGACAAGAGGCTTCATTTTTTTCTGAGACTAAGATATGCCCCAAAGTAAGGACAAATTATTTCAACCCTAGCAGCTGTTATTATTTTATACACCACTGTTTATGCTGAGTGATTTACAAACTAGATATCTTTCGGTATTATAGAAAAACAACTAGCAGTGGGACAGATGATCAAAGAGAATAAGTGACTATAATTGCTTGACTAATATCTTAAAGGCCATATTGATCAGAGATCTGAGTCTGGCTCTTCATGTACAACTTTCTGTGGCTGATATAATAGGTGATATTCAACACATATTTGTAGTATAAATTGGGATTGAGATTTTCCTTTTTTGTATTTAAATGGAGAGCCATGATATTATTATTATTATTATTATTATTATTATTATTATTATTATTATTATTATTATTATTATTATTATTATTATTATTATAAAAAGAAAATAAATTAGAGAGAACAATTTTTCTCAACAATCAGGAGATAATATTTCCATGAAATATACAATGGAACAAATAAACAGATTTGGAACTTATTTTGGATATAAATGAAGAGAAAAAGAAGACAAGGATAATCTTATTAGTGTCAAGTGAAGCAAAAGAGGAAGAGATAGAAAAAATATTATATTTTGTCATTAGAAAACCAATAAAGTATCTGAGAATATATGTAACAGGACAAAATAATAATCTTTATAAAAATTAGGCAAATATTAGTGAAGATCTAGAAAGATGGGAAAGACTGAGAATTTCATGGTTAGGAAGAATTTCCACAGCCAAAATAAATATGTTACCACGGTTGACTTTTTTGTTTCAAATGTTACCAATTTATATAGATGAAAAGGTTCTCAAAAGATATTTTCGTGTGGAGCAGAAAGAAGATTCAAAGTGTGATTCAAGAATAAGATTCAAAGTATTAAAGGATAAAAAAAGAGAGGAGGTTTAGCTGTATCAAATATCAAATTGCACCACCAAGCAGCTACACTAGTATGGGTGTCTGACTGGATCATTAACTCAAACCAAAGGAATGTTAAATTGAAGACAATTGAGACTAAAGAAAGAATACACAATTATCTATGGATCAAGAAATCATTAAAAACAGTCCAAATACAAGATGGTAATCAAATCATGAGGGATGGCCTATTAAGAATATGGTTTCAATGCAGCAACAGAATAAGTCTGCCAACCTTGCCATTGACATCACCAGTTGATGTTTATTGTGACAATAGTACAAGAAAGAATTTTTTAAAATTTATTTTAAAAAATGAAAAATTTACATTAAAAAGAAAGAAAATTGATCATATAACGCAGATGATGGACAAACAAGGAAGAATAAAATCCTGACAAACAGTTCAAGGCGAAGGGGGAAAAATCACATTATATCATCAAATGGTACTAAAATTGAAAGAACAAGAAAGGAAGGTGGCTGACTAAGAAAGAAAATGACTTTTCAACAATTAATTACCAGAGATTAATCTATTAGGAAAAGTGTATAAAATATTACTGCAATACTACACTGAAATGAAGCAAATTAAAAATTGCATGATAAAATGGATGCAAAAGTTTGGAGAAAATATACATATGAGTCAGTGGGAAAATCTCTGGATTAAAGAAATTAACCTTACTGAATGTCAGATAGTGAGAACTGGTGTAAAATGTTCTTTAGATGGTATATTGCCCCTAAAGATATAGCAAAAGAAAATAAAGAGTATAATGAGAAGTGCTGGAAATGTCAGAATACGGATACGACATTCTATAATATGTGGTGGACATGAAAGAAAGCAAGAAAACATTGGACAGAGATACATGAAGAAGTGCAGAAGATATTAACATTCAAGTTTGCGATGGACCAGAAAAACATGCTTTTAAGTATCTTACCAAGCAATATTACAAAAACAGACAGTGAATTATTTCAGTACTACGAATGAAGTCCATTGTGGAAATAAATACAACGAGCTCTAGAAAGAGGCTCTGGGCACGTGCACCGGACTTGGGCACTCAGCATCAATTTGCTGTGGTAACCTCAGCAGGGTATAGTGACACAGAGTCCACTGTTTTGTCCAGGGGAACTGATCTCTGTCATCTGAAGAGCAGTTGTAATTCTGAGTGATCTCCAGCCCTCACCTGGAGATTGGCAACAATGATTCCCCAGGAGGAAATGGCTGGTTTGGAGGGTGGAATCTATGGCATTGTAGCTGTCTGAGGTCCCACCCTTCCTCAAACCCCACTCTCTCCAGGCTCCACTCCTCAAATCTCCAAGAATTTCCCAACCTGGAGGTGGCAACTGTATCTCCTTCTCAGCCAACCATCAAGCTACCTTTATCTGCCCTCTGACTTCTGCTTTCCATCTCCTCCCCCATCCCTGAAGCCTCTATTTAGGAAGAGTAGAGTCTTTCTCTGCAGTGGGAACCAAAGCAGCTCACATAATTCTCTTCTCCCCCTTTTCATCTGCACAACAACCCTGTGAGGTAGGATAGGCTGAAAGTCTGTGACTGGTCCAAAATCACCTAGTCAGCTTCCACAGCAAGAACATGGGTCTGGCAGACCCTACTCTGAAATGCTAACTGCTACGCCACACTGGCTGTAGTATTGCCTGGTATCACTGAACTCCAGACAACAGTTCTCTCTCTCCTCCTAGAGAAAATAACTGCTGTGGAGGGTGGAGTCTATGGCATTCTATTCAGCTGAGGCCTCTCCCCTCCCTAACCTCTGGCTTCCATAGACTTCATCACAAAATCTCCACGAATTTCCCAACCTGGAGCTGGCAACCCTAGTCAGGACTGGCCCCAATGAGTTCCCCACAAAGGCCAAAGTAGACCTTGGAAAGGGTATCCTCCTGCTGCCTTTTTACAGACAGACCCAAGCTTTGTTGCCTAGCAACAAGTGCCAGGGCTCTTTTTGTAGCAGGAACTCCTTTGCATATTAGGCAACACACCCCTAATGTAGCCAATCCTCCAAGAGCTTACAGAGCACTTCTTACAGGGGCTACTGTAAACTCTTGGAGGATTGGCTACATTAGGGGTGTGTTGCCTAATATGCAAATGAATTCCTGCTAGAAAAAGAGCCCTGGACCACTGAGGGGAAAGTGAAAGGAGAAGAGAATGGTTTGGTGGCCACTGGCCCACCTCAGTAGTAGCCAGCCATAGAGGAGCCAAGCAGGAGAAACATCTTTGTTAGGAGAGACAGCCATTTTGACAGTTTATTCTGACAGGGAACAGTGGCCAGGCTGGAGTGGGCAGGAGAGAGGAGCGGACCCAGCACCCAGCCAATGGCATGTGAGTACTCTTGAGTGGCAGTTGACAGGCCAATGGCTGATGGAGTGCACAGCACAGCCAATGGGAGAGCTGAAAAGTGCCAATATGCCTGGGCTTTTATATATATATATCAGATATGGTGACAGTGGCAAAATGGAAAGCAGCAAAATGTCCAGACTTGAAGGAATGGAGGAATAAATTGAATAAATATGCAACTATGGCAAAGTTAACATCTGTCATTCATAACAGACCCACTTCAGAATTTCAAGAAAAAGGGAATTTTAAAAAAAAACTATATAGCTGAAAATCAAGAATAGAATTAAATCAAAATAGAGAATGATAGAAAGATTTAGGTAAGACATACTTCACAATAAAAATGATATTAGATATGAAGATAGATGAAAAACATATTTAAATAGTAGTGAAATATTAAATATTAAAAAGTAAATTTAAGCAAATTCTGTATAATTTATGTAAATGTATTATTTTTAACATAAATGAATATAGTTTATATTTTATGTCTGTAAACTGAAATACAAATTTTAAAAAAACCAATTATGAGACACTTATAGACTGAAAAGAATTGTGTACTATATTCCTTTGGAACATACCCCCTCACAATGTAGATAGGGAATCACAAGACTGAATGCTCCCCTATGTTCCTTCAGAAAACCCTCCCTATACCTAAAACTTAATGTGTCAGAAAGAAGGCGCTTGGGGCTCTTTAGCTTGGAGAAATGACAGCAGGGGTGACATGATTGAAGTTTATAAGATTATGCATGGGATAGAAAGAAGTACTTTTCTCCCTTTCTCACAATATAAGAACTTGCGGGCACTTAATGAAATTGCTGAGCAGTCGGGTTAGTACAGATAAAAGGAAGTACTTCTTCACGCAGAGAGTGATCTGGGGGTCTGTGTGTCAGACTAAGATCTGGGAGATCCAGATTTGAATCCCCATTCTGCCATGGAGGCTTGCTGGGTAACCTTGGGTCAGTCACTCAACCTAAGCTACCTCGTAGGATAAAATGGAGAAGAGAATGACGTAAACTGCTTTGGGTCCCATTGAGGATGATGATGATGATAATGATAATATGCCATCAAGTCGCAACTGACTCAATAGAAACCCCTCAAGGCAAGAGGTGAGAAGCATACTAACCCCAATCTTCCTTGATGGTCTCCCATACTGACTGTGGTATATAAGAACTTGCGGGCACTTAATGAAATTGCTGAGCAGTCGGGTTAGTACAGATAAAAGGAAGTACTTCTTCACGCAGAGAGTGATCTGGGGGTCTGTGTGTCAGACTAAGATCTGGGAGATCCAGATTTGAATCCCCATTCTGCCATGGAGGCTTGCTGGGTAACCTTGGGTCAGTCACTCAACCTAAGCTACCTCGTAGGATAAAATGGAGAAGAGAATGACGTAAACTGCTTTGGGTCCCATTGAGGATGATGATGATGATAATGATAATATGCCATCAAGTCGCAACTGACTCAATAGAAACCCCTCAAGGCAAGAGGTGAGAAGCATACTAACCCCAATCTTCCTTGATGGTCTCCCATACTGACTGTGGTTGACCCTGCTTAGCTTCCAAACTCTGATGAGATTGGGCTATTCAGGCTGCTATTGGGGAGGAAGGTGGGGTATCAGTGAAGTACATAAAATAAATAATAACATAAAACATTTATACATCTTCCATGGCTCATTACTACTTGCTGTTTCCCAGATGATTATCCATTTTAATGTATTATGTTGGAGATAGAATGAAAACTATCTCCACTGACTGTTTCACATCCATTACTGTTGCACATAGTGATGAAAATGCATGTGTGAACTTTGGTTACTATGATTAAATCCATAATATCCAATCATATATGGATAGAAGATGTTGGAATTATCAGCCTGAGATATTTGCCATAGCTTTGATATTGTTCATTTATTGTGTTTGCCACAAAGACTTTCTTCTAAGCAGGAACCTTCCTTGCATTACATTCCCTTATGTCTACAAAATTGCGAAGTAGCAAGAATCACCTCTGGGTCAGAAACTGGCAACAGTTCACTCTTTCAGCCTGTACATCTACTATTACTTGTCTGACAGCATTCTTTCCACAGGCATCTCTGGAGCCCATACTTTTTGGCTTCAGTCTATGGTCTGGAACCCAGTGCGAGTGCATTTCAGTTTCACTGGACAGTCTGTCGCTGACCTACAGGTTGCTGTGTTGGAACAGAAATGTGAAAGGTTATTGCAGTGAGAGGGATGCATTCACAGATGTGACTGTACTTCTGAATAAAATTCTCTCACTATAAAAAGAAAGTAGAATAGATTTTGTGTCCAGTGGGGCACCTTTAAGACCAACAAAAGTTTATTCAAGGTATGAGCTTTCGTGTGCACCCACACTTCTTCAGATACATTGAAATGGAAGCTAACAGTTAGGCAGATGCCTCTTCATAGGTGAACAGTAAATTAGCAGACAACTTAATTAAGATGTTTTGACATATACAAAGACTAAACAGCAATAACAAGCTAAGTTCATATGGCCATCATTTGTTTGGATTTAATTAGGGGGAAAAACAGTGAGACAATAAATATGTGAAAATAGGAGACAGATGTGTAAAGGTATCCTTATTAATTGTCTCACATTCTTGGTGAGAACACATATGTAAGGGCTGAATGAGTTTTGCACAGCAGGTACCACTAGTGAACAAGAAGGGCTATACATCCTCTGTATTGTAGTGTATTTCTTTTTGGAATGGTATATTGGAATGGTGAATGTAATGGAGTGCATTTCTCTGACATGGCACTGCATCCTCTGAGGAGGATGTTGTTAATTAACTCCAACCTTGAGAGGAAGCAAATGGTATGTAACAACAGAATCAGTTTATTACCCTTGACAATTAAGAAGGATCCTTTTACATATCTATCTCCTATTTTGAAATATTGGTCTTAAAGTTGGTCTGAAAGGTGCTACTGGACTCGAAAATTGTTCTACTACTTCAGACCAACACAGCTGCCCACCTTGATCTATAAAAAAAAAAAAGAGAGAGAGAGAGAGAGAGAGAGATTGGTCTTCCATTGCACTGTGTTTTGTACTGGGGTTTATTGCGCCAGCATCTTTTTAGTGCTTGTGCCAGTGCCAATGCAGACGTTATGCATTGTATTTATAATTCAACACTCAATATCCCTATTCCTTTTACTTTTCACCTTGCTCAACTAACCTTCTGATCTTTTAATTTTTCTTCATGCATTCGGAAAAGCCTACTAATGCCTATGAAAGTCTGTGACAAAGAAAGTCACTTTGGGCTGGTTTAACACGTTACAGATAGCACGTGGAATGAGGACTATTTGACATCTCTGCATGGTAGCTGTAATCACTAGTAACTGTTCACATGGATCAGCTTGCAATGTGGTTTTCTCAAAGCTTTCAGAAAGTCCAAAAGGACCAAAGTTGTCCTAGCCAGCTGGATAATCTTTCCATATTGATGGTTTCCCATGTGAACATAGCAGCTGTGTGGACTGATTTAAAGTGGCTTCCGGAGGACAGCCCCTCTCCAATCTTTCCTCCGTATGCCACAGAGTTCAGCTCCCCTCACTTCTTAGCTCCAGTTTTGCTGACTGGTAGACCCTCAACCCACTGCTGATTTATACCTGTGTCCACCTGCTGTCATGTTTAGCTTGGCCCTCTGTTTCCTCATTTCCTGTGGACACGATCTTCATTTTCTTTGCTGTACTACTTTCCCTCCTTTTCAAATTGACACACATTGATACAGCCACACAATGTTGATTAAAAGGTCACACTCTGGCCTAGTAAACCCTAGAGGCTTCAATTTATCCCATGTGGAGTGAGCTGCCATCAAATGTCAATAGAGTATTCAGATGTGTGATTTTTTTCCCCCTCCCCTTTTACAGCCACCAAGCAAAGCTCTCTCTAGTATCTTGGGGAAGAGCAACCTTCAGTTTGCAGGAATGAACATAACTCTGAATATATCTACTACCAGCTTAAACCTGATGACTCCTGATTCCAGACAGGTCTGTGATTCTAAGCCATGCCCATTATTATTATAGTTCCATGCTTCCTATTGCTTATCTGCAGTCTGCCTGATTATTTCTGTAGAAGTCTTCATCTGATTCTGCAAGCACTTTCATGAGAACAGGTTCATTTGTATCAAATGAACTACCCATAAACTTGCATTTCATGACTCCTGATCCTAAAGTGTTAAATATAAAATAAAATTGCATGATTAGCAGCAACAGAGGGGTTTTCTACATAGTGAAACTTCAGCTTTAACCTCCTTTTTTCAGTGGATTTATCTTCTTAAAAACTGAGCAAAGCCGTTACTACTGGGTGGTTTTCCCCAGACAGAATTTGTAATTTCTTTTTAGTATCAGAATAAAAGTGAAAGGACCACCGAAACTCAGATTAAACAGGTAAGATGTTTCTTCCTTTTTTACAGGATAGGACTGAGCACCCACAAAAATTAGTGTGAACTCGAAGAATCTTACTTGCCACCCTAGCCATCTTGACTTAAAATATGCAGTTGCTTTTATGTGCACTAGTTGCTCAGTGGGGTGTCTGACCCTAAAGGGCATCCTGGGGGTGGTTCTGAATGGGGGATGAATGGATGTGTATTCAGAACAAACTGGTTCTCAGCACAGCAAGCTGCCTGTGTGGGTGACTCCCAGCTGTGCCCCCAGGTCCTGCGTGGCAGGAGTCAGACTGTGATAGCACAACAAGCCTTCCTGCTGTGCAAAAGCCCCATATCTTCCGTTTAGCACCTCAGAGCCAACCTGAGAATGTGAGGAGCTGCCATCTGGGCATGCTGTGACTGAAAGTTCAGGGATTCATGACTTCAGTCACTCATTGTTGATGTTGTTGGGATTCTTTTGTTTGTTTGTTTTGGCTTCTGAGTTTACTCCACACTACTTATGAGAGTGTCAAAGCCTCTCATTTAATTTAATTTATTTAAATTGATTTTTCTTTTCATTTGACACTACATTTCTAGTTTTCCTTAGTAGCGGCAAGTTCTTTGTTTTGCATCTGATTGGCATAAAAGTCCCAGGGACTGTATCCATTACCCATAGGATCCTCCCTGTGAAATTTATGGCAGGGATTGGCATTTTTAACGTTTGCTTGCACAACAGGCAGGAGCAGATATTTGGTAGCCCCAGAATGCAGACATGATTACAGAATTGGCACAAAGAAGGAATCCAGAAAGGCAGAGAACCAGCACAGTTTACTGGTTAGAGTATTAGACCAGGATCTGGGAGTCCCAGATTTGAATCCTATGCCATGGAAGCCTGCTGGATGAAAGTCACACATTGTGAGTCTTACCTACCTTATGGGGTTGTTGTGAGGATAAAGTGGAAGAGAAGAAAATTATGTAAGCTGCTATGAGTCCCCACTGGGGAGAAAAGTGGGATATAAAACAAACAAACAAGGGTCCCGATCACACGCAGAATCAGCTGCGCGATAGGCACGAGTGCCGGGCAGATTTTAAGGGCGTGATCACAAGGGAACATCTGGCAAACATCCCGCACCCATCGGCATCCCATCTCACTCCACCAAAGAAGTGGAGTTAAAGAATACCGGGAAAAGTCCAGTATCAAACGGGTTGCTACGGGTCACAGACGGACTTTCCCATGTGATCACTCCAGCGCGCTCTCATGGCATCGGGATGGTCTGATCAGGCCATCCCGACTCTGTGCCAATGTTTTTTTCCCTTTCTCAGTATGTGCATCATCGCATACTACTGTAGGAAGCCCTCAGTGTGGAGATGCAATTCATTGATCCTCTGTTTAAGCGAATTAAAAACAAACAGCAAGAAAAAACCCCAACTCACCCACGATTGTGTCTGACCATGCAGTGGCGGGTTATGCCTGCAGCTTCAAAGAACTGTGTGATCACGCAACTGCAGGTCAATTTCCTCCGGGTTAAATAGCCTTACTTCCCCCGTGCATTATCTCGTGCATGTGACTGGGACCAAGGAATAGTTTGCAGGGTGGCAAGTGGGATTTGCATTTTGACAGTCCCCGAAAGGACCATGATTCTCTTGATCAGGTCATTTCGTAGAAAAAGAGGTACAGGAGCTTATTAGCATAACTCATTAGCATAACTTATTTGCATATGCCACACCCCCTGACATCACCAGAAGTGTGTCAGAAGGCAACACCCACCGCTCAGGCTCCACTGCACTGTTTTGGATTGCTAGCTATGGGAGGGGGACGTGCAGATCTGCCCTCACAGAGGAGGGAGTGCTTGTACCTGAATAAAACTTGGTCTTAAAGGTGCCACTGGACCTTTTTGGATTGCTAGCTATGGGGGGGGGGACGTGCAGATCTGCCCTCACAGAGGAGGGAGAGCTTGTACCTGAAGGCGGGCTCTGGGGGGGGGGACTCTGCAACTTACCTGGCTGCTTCTTGCTCCTCATGGCCTGACTGAGGGCTGCTGGGAGCAGGGGGCGGGGCTTGTTGCATGTGCCCGCCCCCGGGCTCCTTACTGCCGGAGCTCCGCTCCTGTGCGCTCCCTCAGGAAATGACCCCTGCTCTTGATGTGGTTCTCTGGAGGTCTACCATTTTCTGTTCAAAGTGCTCAGCTAGCTTCCAAAATAGGATTACAGTGCAGGAGAAAATGACTGACTGAGTTTCACAGTGAACAGAGAAATGTTTTACTCCAGCAGACCTGTGCAGCAGCCTGCTCCCTGAGCTTCTTTTGAGGAAGAAAAGTTTACGTGAGAGCCAGAAGTACATCCAAAGGCATTCAGGTGCAGCAGCCCGGTAGGACCCTGCCCCTGGCATGAATGATGGTGGAGTAGGGAAGACCATCCCCCAACAGGCCACCTTAGGAGCCGTGGTGTGCTCACATCCCAGGCTTTTTGACTTCTTTCCCAGGATCCTCATGGCAGTAGTTGTAGAAGCTTTCACCCAAAGGGGATTGTGGGGAGGATGAGAAAGGGGCTTTAGATCTGAGAGGAAGAGATTTTTCCTTTGAAAAGTAGGTCATCCTGTGAGACAGAAGTTGATGATGACAAACACCAGCAGGTTTTTACCTCACTCACCATCCCTGTGGGACCCTCAGAGCCAAAGGCAGCCATCCCCACCAGGAAAGCAGAAAGGCAGGGTTGGAACTTGCCTTTGTCTGAGAAGGAAATAAGGTGACAGTATGTCTCACAACTTGTGACATAATGTATCATCTAATGACATATGAAAACAGGTGGTGGCTGGTAGTGGCTTCTGTCCTCCTCAGTTTGCAGTATTTCCTGACACTGGAGGTGTGTGTGTGAGCAAACAAAATGTTTGCCTCTGCCCCCCCCCCCCAGTCTTCACCAGTGCCTGGCATCCAGAAAAAGCAAGCAAAGCATTTCCCCATGTGTTCGCTTTGCACTTGCCTCTGGGGAACACTACTACTGACTTCTAAAGTAAATGGAAAAGGGAAAGTCATAATACCTCTTTGTTAGAGTAGCAAAGTACTAGAGAATAGCAGACCTCAGGCAGAAGCAACTTCTCAAAGAATCAGGAGAGCCCTCCATAAGCTAATGATGATTAGTGGAAACACTGAGAAAGAAACACCTATCAGGAAAAAATCTATTCTGGTGCAAGCCCTCCTTGGTTGTGATGATTGGCAAGAGTCATTGTCAGTTTCCCTATCAGTACATCCTCCCTCTCTCTGTCTGAACTGTGCTTGAACTCCCTCAACTTCATAAGCAGGTGCTTATAGTTCTATTTGTTCTTGTTATAATAAAGACAATAACAAATAGACTTTTTCTTTCATTTTCATTAGTTAATAAACAAATGTACATCCCTACTACATACATACTTAAGAATAAAGGGGAAAAAAGATCACTAGGCAGGTGGCATACTCATATGGATCTTCTGAACTCTCTACAGATTATAGCAAACCATCATATGCAGTCTATTTCCTTTGCATCTGGAGTAGATGTGGTGAGTATGTTTGGCTGTTGTCTTTCCCCCATGGTATTGATGTCAAAGGCTGTTGTATCAGAATATATCAGACACTTAACTTGCTCAAGGAGACATTGCTAGTTTGATAGTTGCTATTAAAATCTAAGGAAAGCGACTGAAAATTTTGAGCAAAGCTTTATCACTCAGTTGAACTTGGGGTATTTCTGTAACAGATGAAGGAACTCCCCATGGGATTGAACTAATGATAACTTTATCATGTGAAGGGGGAAAAGATCATAAATGAAAATCAACTGATGGGATCTTTTATTGTAAGTGAACAATTTCTATACTGGCAGAGGTATGATTAAGTACAGCTCATAGCCCTGAATGTTTCCTTTTTATGCCTCTCTTTGCTACCCAGAGATCAAATCCTAGAAACGCCACTATCTTCTGCCGTTGAATAAAACTAGTTAGCAAGTACAAACAGTAGCAGTAATGCTACGATACTGAATTAGGAATAAGAAGAGGCTCCAGTTCAAAACATGCTTTTAATGATTTATACATGCATGTCTTGTCAGTTACTGAGTGCCTGATGATTCTCAGTAGAATATAGGAACTGTCTCTTTTGAAAAGTTTTGTGTACATTGTCATTAGAGGGTATAATTAGATTCCATCTTTAGTCACTGACCTGTGATGGTTCACTCACATATGCATGCACATCACTCATTGTCTGTAGCATCAAGGGATGACTTGCATTTTTGACGCATTCTTGCATGTGTGAACCATGTTTTCATTCATCTCTTGCTATTTATTAAAATGTATTTCTTAAAATATTTATCGATGGCCTTTCTTCACACATAGCACTTGGGCTGCTTCTGCATAGACATGCCTCCCACTTTACTTCACATTTTAAGGCAGCATTGTGAACTGGTGTTTGGTGGGTGTATTAATTGTTGTCTGGTGGTATAGTGTTCATGTGTGTGTTAGAAAGTTAGAAAAGTACATAAAAACCAAGAATGAGATAATTCCAACCCAACACGTTTTTCTTTACATGTTTCAAGGGAAAATTCTTGTTCCATAATCCAGTAAAAGGAGACCATTGCTAAGCAAAACAGTTATGAGCTTGTATGTTCTTGGATGATTTTATCATAGAAATTTTGTCCATAAGCATAATGAACCATAATTTCTGATACCAAGTTTGGTAGAATATGTTATTGTTTCCAATTTTTTGCAAATATCATTTTTGTTGACACTAGTAAATATAGCTCAAAATATCATTTTTTTCCAGAAGCTGTTTTAAGTTATAGCTCAATAAACTGGTAACCATGGAAATTCTGTGCCTATAATATCTTGTATCACTTTCTGTATATTTTTCCAGAATTCTTTTAAAAAAATATTTCTTCTGCTTAAACACTGGTGCTAGAGCAGATCTCACGCAAGTTGTGGCCTACCTCAGTTCACAGGTCCTGACCTCCTGTTGGGCAGTGCTAGACTGAGAGAACTGACAGATCAGTGAGACCTAGAGAGAAGGGGGAGGGGAGACAGAGGGAAAAATCCATTTAGAGCCTTTAATCAGCTAAGGAACATACATTAATTACCAAAGTTAGTTAAGGCATTTTAGTGTTTGTATTTATGTGTCATCAACATATTGTCATACATCTACATGTTGATAAGGGAACTGGGTTTTTTTTGGAGTCAGACAAACAGTTTAGATCCATGATAACTGAGGGCTGAAAACCTATTATTAAAAAAATCTAGAACTAAGAAGAACTGGAAAAGTATCATTGGCAACAATCACAACTTGAACTCATTTGGGGGCTGGGGAGAGACAGATCATTTTGTTTATTTACGACATTTATACGTCACCTCTCTGCTTTCATTACGGCCACAAAGGCTGCTAGCAAATTATGGTCCCCAGCCATATAAGACTTTAAAGGTCAACACTAGGACCTTGAATTGTGCTCAGAAACAAAATTGTGCTCAGAAACAAATTTCTAGTCAACATCCTGGCTGCAGCATTCCTTACCAGTTGAACTTTCCAAGCACTTCTCAAGGGCAGCCCCAGGCAGAGGGCACTGCAGTAATCCAATCTTGAAGTAATCAGGGCATGTGCCACAGTGGCCAAATCTTTTCTGCCCAGAAACAGCTGCAGCTGACTGGTTAGCTCAAGATGGTTAAAGGCACTCCCAGCCACAGCTACCCCCTGCTTATCCAGCAGTAGACCTGGGTGTGGGGTTGCCAACATCCGGGTGTGGCATGGAGGTCTCCTGGAATTACAACTGATCTCCAGACTACAGAGATCATTCCCCTGGAGAAAATGACAGCTTTGGAGGGTGGGCCATATGGCATTATATCCTGCTAAGCTCTGTCCCCCTCCCCCTCCACTCCCCAAAATGCCAGGAATTCTCCAGCCCAGAGTTGGCAACCCTACCTGGGTCCAAGAGCATCTCCCCCCCCCCAAATTACAAACAAAGGCTCTCCCTATGTTGTTTTTCTCCAATAGGCTAATGTGGTGGTGTTTAGGGCATACACCAAAGTCTGGGGTGATGAAGGGCCCCTCCTTTCGTTTATGAATGCAGTAGATTAATGAGCTTTAAAAACTGAATGTTGGGCTCTGGGACCTTGATGTGATCTAACTGAGGTGTTTAGAGAAATAAGAATGGGTCCAGTTGTCCATCATAGCTGAAGAGGGTCTCTGCATGAATGTTGAAACTGTGCCCAACTGTATGTATCAGTCCCCAGTTACTGCAGAATATGATATTTTAGAAAAAGCAGCACAGAATCCCATCTGCCATTGTATTTCCGACATAGGAATGGGCCTTCATCTATTTTTTTGTGCTCAGGAGATGGTGGTGATCAAGTGGTAGGGTTGCCAGCCCCCAGGTGGGAGCAGAGGATCCCCCAATTTCACAGGCTACTGCCCACCACCAGCCAGCTGGCTGACAGGGGGAAGCCCCACCCCAACTGCCACATCCCAACGTGATGACCCCCAACATGATAACGTCATGTAGAAGTGATGTCATCAAGCCGGGGACATCACGTGGCAACGCTCTGGTATTTGGGGCAAAACTCAGAGCATCTCCATGCAATGTCCCTGGCATGATGAAGTCACTTCCACATGATGTCATCATGTCAGGGATGTCGCACGTGGTAATGTCACCCTGCCCCCCCCTCCTGGAGAGCTCCCTGTCTCCCACCCAGTGAGAGCTTAGGATCTGGCAACCCTATCAAGTAGCCAAATGCTGAAGGAGTAGAATGGACTGTACCAAGTCAGAGTGCAGGTGGGAGAATCAGACTTTTCAAAGATTTCTGGTTGTCAGTCATTTCCTGTAACTGAAAATCTTGAACAACATAGGAAGGGAGTAGGTTACAGCTTTTCTCTCTGACGTGCTGCTTTTTATTTGCAGGAAATAAAAAAGTGACACCACCCACCTGCAGTTTGATATGGTACAGTCCTAGGGTTGCCAACTCTGGGTCGGGAAATTCCTGGAGATTTGGGGATGGAGCTTAGGGAGGGGAGGGACCCCATCAGGGTATAATACAAGCGAATTTGTGTCTGTAGTCTGGAGGTAATTTGTAATTCCAGGAGCTCTCTAGACCCCACATGGAGACTGGTAAACCTAAACAGTCCATTCTTCCTCCTCATTCTGTGTCAAGTGGAGGGCAGGCCAGAATTTTCAAAGCATGTATATAATGTACAAATCCCTCGGCTGTCCTCAGAGCTTCTACCAGAGCAATTTCAAGAAGACTGAGATTGCAATGCACTTGTCTAATTCCTCCTGAGAAAGCAAGCGCACATCGGGATGCAGAAAGAAGGGTATCCTGTTAGGACTGTTTTCCTTATCATCTGCATCTCTCATTCTTCTAAATGCTAAAAATGAGACTTCAGTTTTGATTGCATCTTTGTTGCAGACAGTGTACTCTGTTCCATTGTAGGGTTGCCCCCGCAGGAGTTTCTGCCTGCCCAACTAATTTAGCTGCTCTAGTATCAAATTTTAGTATCTGGTTGATATTTATAACACACTCGTCGCCATGGTATCCAAACACGGGCAATCAGTTGCAAATACTCAAATGAAATGCAATGCACCTTTATTGCTGCATGAAGGGAAAGTCGCCTATTCACCACAGATGCTTTTCTTTTTTTCATTCCCACCCCTTCCCCCAGGATACAACAGACTATGTTGCATATGTAGCCAAGGACCCTGTTAATCGCAGAGGTAAAGTTCTGCTTTACATTCTTTCCCCCCCCTTTTTTAAAATACTGTGGTTTTTCATTATAAGCTGCCTCCAGCAGGACTCTGAAGAGGCGGTGTGGAAATATTCTAAATATATAAATAAATACACAGTTATTTTCTTCCTTTTGAAAATATAAGCTGCTCAGATTAGGTTACCTCTGTACTTTATTTATAACAACTTTCTAATGATGTGTATCATACTTAATTTATTTGGCTCCTTGCTATATTTATATCTGCCCCACCTCCATCTCTAAAGAGCGCAAAACAGCATTTCACAAGGTAGGTGAAGCGGAGAGGTGGCAACTTGCTCAACCCACCTGCTGATCTTCGAAGCTGATTTGAACTTCGTTTCCCCACATTCAGATTCATCTGACACAGCATGAAACTGCTCAATGGCTTTTACAGTCTCTGGGTATTACTTGTAAGCCCAGACCTTTCAGGTGTCAGACTCCTGGTCCAGTTACTCGCAACAACACTCTCTTTGGCAGTGATATGTTTGTTGAGATATGTGCAAGATCCAGATCAGAACAATACTGTGTTAGAACTAGCAATTTGGCGTACACCAAAGCAGATATATATAATTCAAACAAGACCCCCTTGCCCTGAACCAATCACACAATTCACTCATCCCGCCTAGCCGTTGCCCAACCTCCCTTGGGAACATACGAACCCTTTATGTGAAGCTGGCACTGAAAGACTCAAGGTCATTCCTCTTCCAGAGGAAGGTATATTCAGGAATATTACTGCTGCTATAAGCGATAGGTCCCACTCACACCACATTCACTCCCCTCCCCACAGGAATGCGCCCCTCCCCCAGCATCTATGGCAAACTATGCAAAGTGAGATTTGACACCGGCTGATGCCCACGAGGTTTAATTTGAGGGAAAGTGTTTTTTTATCGGGATCCAAATGATATAACCTCCACAGTTCTCAGTATCAACAATGGCTGGTAAGGATGTGCATCAGAGTGCAAATGGCTGTCACTGAGACGTGAGGAAGGCAGAGTGGGGAGCCTATGTGTTTATAGCAGGTTGAAGCACTGTGCAAGTGCATTGCTGGCCAGCAGCACCCTAGCCAGTTTGGTGTAGCAGTTAAGAGCAGCGGACTCTAATCTGGAGAACCAGGTTCATTTCCCCACTTCTCCACATGAAGCCAGCTGGGTAACTTTGGGCCAGTCACAGTTCTTTCAGAGCTCTCTCAGCCCCTAAAAACAAGTCTAGCTCACCACTAGCACAATGCTAAGAGCTAGAACTTGCAGCTTCCAGACAATCCTAGGATCTCCTGGCTATTCTACACACAATGCCATATGATAATTAATTAATTAGCATCCTACATGGGCAGAAGCTGACGATGTTGACAGTCAGCAGAAGGTGCTGCTTTCAATTACCATCTTGCATGGTGTTGCTCTTGCCACACCTGACCTTTAACATTGCAGAACAACCACTGGTAAGTGCAAGGGGTCTTGTTCATTGATCAATGGCTCTGGCTATTTGCTACCCACTGTACAATGGTTGCCACTGCTCAACCTCCAGCCTAAGGCTATCAAGATATCAGAGCAGCTCCAATGTTAAAGGTAGCCAGAGGGACCATGACACTTTTTGATTACCAGACCTCACTAGAATATTAGACTCTTGCCTCTGCATGTTACCCACAGCCCTTTCACAGAAAACATGATAGTATTAAGTTGTGGTGGAGGTAGTAATAGTTAAATCTAAATCTAGAAGCCTTCACTTCCTCTCACACCCACTGTCTTCTAATCCAGAAGTCTGCATTGCCTGATACATAAGAAAAGAAAGCCAAGTGAGGTTTTTTTTAAAGCTTGAAGTCATTTTAAATTACACAAGTTAGGCATGTTTTAGGGATGAACAATAGAGTTATGTATTTTTCTTTTGGTTCCCATCTCAAGCAAAATCATTTGTTATGTGGCCTCTTGCAAAGTATTATTTTTTTTGCAACTCAACAAGCAGCTGTGCTCTTGCAAAAGCCTGGCTTTGTCCAGCAACTAAGCTGTTTCTGGATCCATCTGAAATGACTAACAGGGCCATCTTCAGGAGAGTTACACCCTTTTCAGCCTGTTTACTTCATTGGAATTAGAAGGGTATAACTCTGCTTGGGATGGCATTAAATGGGGCTCACACTGCTTCCTGGGAGCTCTGATGATGCAGAGCTATTTTTTGCAGAGCGATTTTCCCATTACTAGAAATATTAGCCAGGAAATATAAATTAAAAAAATAATATTATGTTGCACCTTGGATAATACTGAGCAGTAAAATATGTTCAGAATGTCAGATCAAATTCAGGGTTGTTATGTCAGAAGGCAGATGGACCAAAGATATCAGCAGAATTCTTCCCCATAAGGTTCACATGACTTGGTAGCTCTCCTTAAAAAAAAAAAAAATCCACATACCAGTTCTGTGACTTTCACATTCCATGCTTTTATTTGTTTTATAAAATGAAGGGTGACACCATAGTATTGAAATCTCTGAGGATATATTCTTGAATATTTTTGTTGTTCTTCCATCACTTTTAGCGTGTCACATATTGGAATGCTGTGATGGCCTAGCCCAGGATATCATCAGCACCATAGGGCAAGCCTTTGAACTCCGTTTTAAGCAATACTTGCAGTGCCCTTCAAAGATTCCTGCTCTTCATGATAGGTGAGTCTTAAAGGTGCCACTGGACTCAAACTTTGTTCTGCTGGAACAGGAAACACAATCATGATCAAAACTGTTTCATTGTCAAGCACCACTTGAGTAGCATCCCTTCTATCTCTTCCTCTGTGCACATGAGTGGAAGAAGGAGCTTCTCTATAGTAAGTTGGGTCTTTGACTATATTTTGGAGGATTGAAAAGGTAGATTGCAAGTTCCTGAAAAATTAGATCCCCTCAGTAGGAGATCCCGCTAGGACATTGTTGGTAATACATATTGCATAATATTTGAAGTCATGTTAAAAGTTTGTGACACATTTTGGCCGGTTTGTGGTTCGTAAAGTTAAATTCATGTCTGGTCAACTGGCAGGAACTTTCCACAAACTTTTCATGGAGGTTCGTGCTGGTTCATGAGCAGAGACATTTCAAGACAGACTGCCTCCACCCAAACTGTTTACATAAATTCTAAGCAACAACTTGGAGGGCATGTAGAAGAGCATACACAGGATGTTTGGTGTCTCTAGCTTGAATAGGACCTGTTCTAGACACTTCTGAACATCCTGAACCTGCACTGTCAGAATGACCGCCTGTCAGCAGTCATTTTGACATGTGCAGGTTCAGGTGTTTCAGGAGTGTATAGAACAGGTCCTATGCAAGCTGGAGACACCAAATTCACAGTAGACCTCCTGTGTATGCTCTTCTACATGCCCTCCAAGTTTGGTGTCTCTAGCCTGCACAAGATCAGTTCTATACACTCCTGAACCTGCCCTCCACATTTGGTAAGTATTAGATTTACGGGGTTAGAGGTACAGCCCTCAAAAGAAGGCCCCCCCAGGAAAGTGCTTTCTGGGGAAATGACTGCCTGTCATTCTCCCAGAAAGCACTTTCCTGGGGGTACCTTCTTTGGGGAGGCTTCACTTGGACTTCGTAAATCCGATACTCACCAAACTTGGAGGGTGGGTAGAGGAAAGTCAGCTGGAGATCCTCTACGCGTTTGGTGTCTCTAACTTGCTGGAGGGCTGTTCTCCTGCCTCATGAGCCTCACAAACTGAACCAGTTTGAGAGGTGGCTAAAAGTTTGTGATGGTCCATGGTTCGCAAATGGGGCATGCCACAAACTGTGAACCAAACAGCATTTTTCTGGTTTGTGCCCATCTGTAGATATGTTGTTAAAGCACCTGATGTCAAGATGCAAAAAGGATTTACTTTTGTCTAAGATATATGAGTAGAAAATAGTGAATTGTAATAGTTACCACTATTGTGTATAGGAAACAGTTACCAATAGTGTCCGTTATGTTAATCCTGAAGATATATAGGCCAACTGGAAATCTATTGACCCAACTCAAGTAGCCTCACAAAGTTTGGGATCAGGCTGATAGGTTGATGTAACAAAGACGTTTTACAATTCAGGAACTGGATATATTTGCCGCAGTTTGGATATTCTTATGGTATGGTGAATCTGGGAAAGCCAAGAAGCAAAATAACAGAGCTTTTATCTCATAGGATGCAAAGTTTGGATGAACTTTGGTTGGAAGAAGAAGGTGAGGCAACAGAACACCCCTATTACAACAGTGTTCCAAACAAATTGCCTCCTACTGGAGGCATGGTTGACATGAGGCTCAAAGCCAAGTTCCCCTCTGTTTCAGATGATATTCAGGTAGGGAATCTAATCCTTGCTTTGTTTTCTCAGCTCTTATTTTAATAGAGAAAAATAGCTAGAGGGAAATGATAAGGGGCATATATCTTGGTTTATTCATAGAAAAAAAAATATCAGAGAGCTTTTTAAGGTATGATTTAGAAATTCTGACCAAGTCTTCATTCTGTACATGTTGGGAGAGAGATACTGCAGCTTTCCTACCTCTGTCCAATGCACAGAGGCCAGTGTGATCAATACCCTAGAAAAGAATCCAGAAATTAGTGGTGTAGCCTAGACCCATACATGCTGTATTTTATGCTTGTGTGCTATAATGAAACATTACATCCGTGTAACATGCATCACATCTAGGGGCCTCAGAGACAGAACAGGCAAGGCAGAGAAAAAGGACTCTTGGCTTTCTGCACTGAACAGCTGAACTGTGTTTTTTTTTTTAACTTCTCTACAATTAGAAATAGACTCTGATATGAGATCAGCCAATGAAGAACCTCACTGTAAAAACAGTATGCATACACAAGAGATACATTGACAGCTTTTGTGCTAAAAGTGTATGCCTGGAGGTTTACTGGAAGATGTCAGAAATATCTGTATCTAAAAGTTAGACTTGGGCCATTTAGAAACTTGTCTTGGTAAATATTCTCCTTTACAAGTAAATTATGGACAGTAGGATGCATTTTTCACATTTGTTAGAATTGATCAAATAGTTGAGGTTTACAGGTGAACATGAGAACTTTCTGACACTGCCCTTGTAAAACCAGAATATGGGTTGAATCCAGACTAAATTTTACAGTGGCAGAATGGAACTTTCCTGCCTCCCCACTCCCACTGTAGCCCACTCATCTCCACAACATGCTGCTCCTGAGGGAGGGGATAGGGGACCCTGAGATATACATGAGAGGGTCTGCAGTGAGATGGAGGATTGGTAGAAACTGGATAGGTGCCAGTTTAGTCTGGATTAAATCCTGTGAGAAGAGCTCTGATTAATGTTAAATGTTAACTGTCACTCCATTTCTCACTTTTATCAGAAAATCTATGTATATATAACTGAGAAAGTCAATAAGAGCAAATTTTTGTATGCATTGTTTGTGCAAATTATTAATCATTGTTTATATGATATTGCACTGAAAGAATTAAACTATTTAAACAGTAGGGAGACCCTGCTGAAATTGTACATGGTCCAGTTCTGTTGGCAAAAGTGCTGGGATAAACCTTGATGCTTTTATGCTCATGGTCTTCAGGATTTAACTAAGGCAGCTGTTATTTCACTGGAAAGCAGTATCATCATCATAGAAGCCAAAATCAGTGGAGAGTCCCAACTCTTGGGGAGATATGTGGGTTCATCAACCCCATATTTTTTAAAAAAAAATTGGCATGAAAACACTATTTGAATTATTAGGCTGTCAAGTTTATTCCAGGAAAGGGTGATTGAACTGGAGGAATTCATTTTATAGATGTAATATACCTACTTTGTCATTTAGAATTACAGGGGTTAATAAAACAGGAAAGGAGTGCAATTTCTCTGAAGGTCATCATTACCCTCATCCTCCTATGCAAACTCATTCATAAAAGAATGCTCAATCATAGTGTCATACATGATGAATGAACGAAGACGGGGTATGGGTAGAATTGCATCTGGACCAATCATAAAACAGACCCACTGAAAATGCATTACAGTTTTTAAAGGTAGAGTTTGCATGAAGAATATTTTTACTACCACCTTAGTCTGCATCTGCATTGGGAAGAGAGCAAATATACTACCAGAGCCATCAGATAAGAAACATATTTGGTGAGGATTCGCAACAGGGATCCAGCAGGCAAGGTAAGTGGGGCTCTAAAATTGTGTTTTTATAGGGTGCCAAAATTGCATCTGGCTTTATGTGTGCTGATAGTGAACCTTGGTTAATGGACAAATCTCATGGCTATGTTTTACAAAATTTCTTCCATATTTGGCACACAGATGGGGAGGGGTGAGAAGACAAGGAGCGATGCAAACTTTAAAAAATGTATTATGTATGTGAAAATGTAAAGTGAAACATTTTAGCTCCCTTTTCCTCTGTTACAATTATATGCTATACAAAGATGCTATTTCTGCAACCCATTAAATGGTGGAAAGTACCATCAAATCACAACTGAGTTATGTCTACCCAAGTTATGTTTTCAAGGCAAGAGACAAACAGAGGTGGTTTGCCATTAAATACAGAGAGAAAATTACTAGAATGCAATTCTTTCCTTCTTATTTTGTATGGCCTATTCTGACTAGGGATGGGCATGAACCGGCTCATGAACCAAAATCTGGGCCACACTTGGACCTGTTCAGAGCTCAGGAACTGATGTTCGGGGAAGGCACATTCCCCAAACATTTACTGAGCTTTTGGTTGGTTCAGCTCGGCTGTTTGGGACTAGCCATTTAAACCTAACCGCTGAGTGGTGCAGGGTCTGTTTCTCAGCTGTTAGGTTTAATTGACTGCCAGCCATTTAACCCTTTAGTTTTCCTCCCTGCCACTTTGAAAGGGGGGAGCTAAACCAAAGAGGAGGAGCAAAAATGAAGGGTTAAATGGCTGCCATTTAACCCTTTTGTTTTGCTCCCCCCCTTGAAGCGGTGTCGAGCAAAAATGAAGGGTTAAATGAAACAACTTCCTGGGAAATCCCTGCCCCGTTCTTCTGGCCACAGTGAGGTGTGGCTGGGAGAAAGGGGGAAAGGAAGTCCTTTTCCAGGCAACCCCCCCTTTTTCCTGGCCATGGTGAACCGTGGCTGGGACAAAGGGGGAACTAAATTTGCCAGACTGGTTTGGCTTGTGTAGGGCCCATTCGGGGTTCAGTCCATGGGCCGCTCTGAACCAAACCACCTTTTCTAGGATTGTGCCCATCCCTAATTCTGAGGACTGAAATCAAACATCCTTTGAGGTCCAATTCTTTGAGACGAGTTGTATGACATTTGTAGGCTGTCATTACAGGCTGTTGAGTAAGGAGTGGAGGAAAGCCTGCCTAGTTCAGGATGTACATGTGACAACTGTATCCTAGCTATAACAATGATTATGCCTAAGTACACTACAGGCATCATGTTGTTCACTGTAGAGCAGTGGCAGCTTGCAGGCGAAGACCTCTGCAATAGATAAAAACTCTGTGCAATAGGTAACCTCCAGGTTTCAAATTCTAGTTTTCATGGACTGTTGAAGACCCAAATTTAGCAACCACAATATATTGTCACTGTAGTATTTCCCTGCCCTGATCTGGATAGCCCAGGCTAGCCTGATTTCATCAGATCTTGGAAGCTATGTCGAGTTGGCCTTGGTTAGTATTTGGGTGGGAAACTACCAAGGGAGTTCAGGGTTGTGACATGGAGGCAGGTAATGGCAAACCACCTCCGAATGTCTCTTACCTTGAAAACCCCACAGGATTGCCATACGTCAGCTGTGACTTGATGGCAAAAAAAGTCCCTACAGTGCATCAGATGGTGGTGATAATGGCTTCAAGCAGCCGATGGGGCCAGAAAACCCATATTTACCAATCAAAATATGAAGATGATGACCAAAATGTAGTTCTGTGCATCAGTGTGCAGCCCATTAAAAATGGAGGCAAAAAAATAAGTTGAGTGCTTTGGACAGTTTCCTTTCCATTGGGACTTGTTAGTTGCTTCCATGTGACAACAATTCTCCGTGTAGCTCTTATGCAGAGGAATATACATGGCAGTTGTCTGTGCCCTTTCCTTGCCTCAGCCAATGAGACCACCATTTACCCCAGTACCCACCCCCTATGTCACTGGAGGACTTTAAAAATTGGTCCCTGTTTAATTGCTATAGCACTGTAATGCCATAGTGATATTTGTTGTTCAGTCGCATAGTCGAGTCCGACTCTTCACGACCCCATGGACCATATCACGCCAGGTTCGTTGCATCTATGACACTGTCTAACCATCTCATCCTTTGCCGTCCCCTTCTTCTTTGACCTTCAATCTTTTCCAGCATCACGGCCTTCTCCAGTGAGTGCTCCCTTCTCATTTGGTGGCCAAAGTATTTGAGCTTCAGCTTCAGTATCTGGCCTTTCAGGGAACAGTTAGGGTTGATTTCTTTTAGGATTGTCTGATTTGATCTTCTTGCAGTCCAGGGGACTCTCAAGAGTCTTCTCCAGCACCATAATTCAAAAGAATCTATTCTTTGGCCCTCGGTCCTCCTTATAGTCCAACTCTTGCAGCCATACATGACTACTGGGAATACCATTGCTTTGACCATACAAACTTTTGTGGGCAGGGTGATGTCTCTACTTTTTATTATGCTGTCAAGGTTTTCCATCACTTTCCTCCCAAGGAGCAGGCGTCTTTTAATTTCATGGTTGCAGTCACCATCTGCAGTGATCTTGGATTCCAGGAACGTGAAGTCTGTCACTGCTTCCACGACTTCTCGTTCTATTTTCCAAGAAGAAGAGGAAGAAGGAAGAAGGAAGAAGAAGAAGAAGAAGAAGAAGAAGAAGAGATTGGATTTATACCCCGCCCTTCACTACCCAAAGGTGTCTCAGAGTGACTTACAAACTCCTTTCCCTTCCCCTCCCCACAACAGACACCCTGTGAGGTAGGTGGGGCTGAAAGAGCTCTTGACAAAAACTGCTCTTTTTCAAGAACACCTCTTATCAGAACTACAGCTTGCCCAAGGTCATCCAGCCAGGTGCAAGTGGAGGAGTGGGGAATCAAACCCGGTTCTCCCAGATTAGAGTCCGCGCACTTAACCACTACACCAAACAAGGAATCATGGGGCCGGATGCCATGATCTTAGTTTTTTTTATGTTGAGTTTCAAGCCAACTGTTGCGCTCTCCTCTTTGACTCTCAGCAAGAGGCTCTTTAGGTCCTCTTCACTTTCTGCCATTAGAGTGGTATCGTCTGCATATCTGAGGTTGTTGATGTTTTCCCCAGCAATCTTAATTCCGGCTTCTGAATCATCCAGGCTGGCATTTCGCATGATGTACTCTGCATATAAATTAAATAAGCAAGGGAACATTATACATCCTTGTCGTACTCCTTTTCCTATGCTGAACCAATCAATTGTTCCATATGCTGCTCTGTCACTTTTTGACCCTTATACAGGTACTCCCACCTCTTTGAGGATTTGCCATAGTTTGTTGTGATCCACACAATCAAAGGCTTTAGCGTAGTCAATGAAGCAGAAGTAGATCTTTCTGGTACTCTCTTGCTTTCTCCATAATCCAGTGAATGTTGGCAATTTGATATCTAGTTCCTCTACCTCTTCAAAACCCAGCTTGTACTTCTGGCAGTTCTCTATCCACATACTGCTGAAGCCTAGCTTGTAGGATTTTTAGCATGATCTTGCTAGCATGTGAAATGAGTGCAATTGTGTGATAGTTTTAACATTCCTTGGCATTGCCCTTCTTTGGGATTGGAATGTAAAATGACGTTTTCCAATCCTGTGGCCACTGTTGTGTTTTTCAAATTTGCTGGCAAATTGAGTGCAGCACTTTAACAGCATCATATTTTAAGATTTTGAATACCTCAGCTGGTATACCATCACCTCCGCTAGCTTTGCTGTTAGTAATGCTTTCTAAGGCCCATTTGACTTCGGATTCCAGGATGTCTGGCTCAAGGTCAGTGATTACACCGTCGTGGTTGTCAAGGACATTGAGGTCCTTCTTGTATAGTTCTTCTGTGTATTTTTGCCATCTTTTCCTAATCTCTTCTGCTTCTGTTAGGTCCCTACCATTTTTGTCCTTTATCATGGCCAGCTTTGCATTGAACGATCCTTTGATTTCTCCAATTTTCTTGAAGAGATCACTAGTCCTTCCCATTCTATTGTTTTCATCTATTATTTTGCATTGTTTATTCAGGAAAGCCGCCTTATCTCTCCTTGCTGTTCTCTGGAAATCTGCATTCAGTTGGGTAAATCTTTCCTTTTCGCCTTTGCCTTTTGCTTTCCTTCTTTCTTCTGCTATTTCTAAAGCCTCATCAGACAGCCACTTTGCTTTCTTGCATTTCTTTTTCTTTGGGATGGTG
>NW_015164667.1:990959-1033211 GCF_001447785.1 Gekko japonicus | reverse complement strand
TTTTGGTGTTAGTTCTTGGAGGTGTTGTAGGTCTTCATAGAACCGATCCACTTCAGCCTCTTCTGTATCAGTGGTTGGGGCATAGACTTGAATTACTGTGATGTTGAATGGTTTGCCTTGGATTCGAACTGAGATCATTCTGTCGTTTTTGAGATTGTATCCCATTACTACTCTTGTTGACTATAAAGGCCACACCATTTTTTTTCTACGGGATTCTTGGCCACAATAGTAGATATAATGGTCTTCTGAGTTAAATTCGCCCATTCCTGTCCACTTTAGTTCACTGATTCCCAAGATGTCGATGTTCAGTCTTGCCATCTCATTTTTGACCACATCAAGCTTACCTTGATTCATAGATCTTACATTCCAGGTTCCTGTGCAGTATTGTTCTTTGCAGCATCGGACTTTCCTTTCACCATCAGACACATCCACAGCTGAGCGTCCTTTCAGCTTTGGCCCAGCCGCTTCACTCTTTCTGGGGTTACTTGTACTTGCCCTCTGCTCTTCCCTAGTAGCATACTGGGACACCTTCCAACCTGAAGGGCTCATCTTCCGGCGTCATATCTTGTAGCCTTTTGTTACTGTTCATGGGGTTTTCTTGGCAAAGATACTGGAGTGGGTTTCCATTTCCTTCTCTAGTGGATCACACTTGGTCTGAGTTCTCTGCTGTGGCCTGTCCGTCCTGGGTGGCCCTCCATGGCAAGCCCCCAGCCTCATCGAACCATGCAAGCTCCTTAGCCACGTCAAGGCAGTGATCCATGAGGGAGTAATATATTGCTATATAGTGATACAGCAATGATCAATTTTTTAAATCTCTAGTGGCACAGGGGAGGGGGGAATCGTGGCTGCAGCAAACAAAGATATTAGTGCCAATATGGGCAGGATCTTAAAAATTCACACCGTCCTGTCCACATCGTCTGTAGGCTTACTTGGACTGTGATCTTTGCAAAAAGATGCTATCGAACCAGATTGGGAAAGGCCAGAGAAAAGCAGGGAGAAACTTGGTAGGTGGATGATTAGAGGCAACATTGTGTGGATGCTCCAAAACACCCACTCCAGTTTGGAAGCCAAACCAGAACAAAACCTCTGTGTAGAAGCACCCCTTTATCTTTCTCCAGTTGCTGTATGCTGTGTGTGTTAAGTGCTGTCAAGTTGCTTCTGGCTTCTGGTAACCCTATAAATTAATGGTCTGGGTCTCCAAAATGCTGTGTCGTTAACAGCCTTGCTCAGGTCTTGCAAACGGATGGCCATGGTCCTTGACTGAACCCAACCATCTCATGTTGGGTCTTCTTCTTTCCCTGCTGCCTTCAGCTTTCCCTAGCACTATTGTCTTTTCCAGTGACTCTTTGTCTTCTCATAATGTGACCAAGGCACAATAGCCTCAGTCTGGTCATTTTAGCTTCTAGGGAGCGTTCAGGTTTCCTGTATACTAGACTGGGATGAAAGGGTATGTTAATGTTCACAGGGTCTTTGGACATCTACAGTGTGCCGGAGGGAAAGTCTAATATCACATCGCCAGGAGAGATTGCAACCTATGTGAATACTCAACATATAAACATGGAAATACTGCAGGTGCTTCAGGCAGATGCTGAAAATGTATTCAGTGGAGCAACAGGAAGCACCAAAGACAGCAGTCCAGGAAAAGATCTTTTTGACATGAGTAAGTTCTTTTGAAAATGTCAGTTTGAAGTATGAGTCCTACCCATGACAGTTATTATTTTCAGTTATGTAAAGGTATTAACTGAACAGTAGTGATGGGGAGGGGGCTCCTAATTTCTTGGGGTGGAGGGGCAAAGACTTTTCCCAGTGGATACTGTACTTGATCTCAGTGATGTCATGTGGCTCTTTTCTCACTATCTGTGTATGTTTGATCTACATTATCACTAGGCCCTTTTGAAGATGCTCTCAAGAACCAACCTCCTGGGCCCATTTTGAACAAGGCTACCTCAGTGGAATGTACCAGTCCTCTTCTGTCCAGAGCAGCTCATTTGGCAGTAGCAGGAGAACTGAGCACAGAGCCCTGGTATCAAGGGGAGATGAGCAGGAAAGAAGCAGAGCAGCTCTTAAAGAAATGTGGAGACTTTCTGGTTAGGAAAAGCACCTCCAATCCAGGATCCTATGTGCTAACTGGACTACACAATGGACAAGCCAAGCACCTTCTCTTAGTGGATCCTGAAGGAACTGTAAGTATTGGATCAAAAAAAGGCCATTGAATTAAAGTCTGTTAGCATGGAAAGCAGATATCTTCCCTCATACTGTTCCACTGTTATCTTTCCCTGTGTAATGGGGTATTCAGGTAAATCTAGACAAAGGCCCCTGCCACACGGCAGGGGGAAAAGCGGCAAAAAGCGTGGCTTTTAAAAGCCGCGCCAAAGTTGAAACGGCGCGGCGGGATCCCACGGATCCCCTGGCCGCGCCGCCTTTTCTCCCCGGCACGATCAGACGCTAGGGAGAAAACACAGATCGCACGCCGAGCCAGCCGAACTGCGCATGTCCGAGAGCGCTCTGTCGGCGTCGGAGCCGGGGACGCGCCGGCGCATCCTTGCGCCGGCGATCAGACTCCCGGTTTGCGGTGCAGCAGGGAGATGAACCACCTCGGTAGGTGGTTCCTACTTGCTCCGGATCATCGAGTGGATGGGCCAGTTCAGGGACGGAAGCACCACGCTTCCCAGATGTTGTGGTGTGATCGCGGCCATTTGCTCCGCCCCCGAACCATCCCGCTACTGGCCCAAATCCCCTCGTGTGAACGGGACCAGAATTAGTTTCCCTTTGAGGGAAGATAATATACAGCGTTTGTATAATCATGTGTTTATTTGCTAGTGAGACTGTATTGTGGAAGTTCAGCAAGAAGAACACATGCCTCTTGCAAACAATGTTCATTCAGGCCCTATTCCAGCTCCATCCCATGGCAAGTATGTGTGCGAAAACAAAGTTAATTCTTGCTGCAGCGAAAGGCCATCAAATAAGCTAGTGAATGTTCAGGGTCTTCAAGAAAGAAGACACTTTGCATGATAGAAACCTACACTTAATGATGGTGTGCTCTTTGCAAATCACGCAGACTTATTTGCAAGGCCCATGTTTCTCAAGTGGAGCGTGCCATATACTCAAACCGATGATTTGTAATTTAAAATCTGCAGTATTTCAGATTTATTTGCATCTGTGCACTCAGTAGCATTCAGCGCAAGGACAGCTGCCCAGTGCATTCCCAGAACTTATTGGATCGCTGGGGCTGATTGTAAGTTGCAGTTTTCAACAGCCTTCTAGTTCACTTTGGGAGGCTAGGAAAACTACAGTTCCAATCAACCCCAGCAAGCAGTCATGGTGGAGATGACTGGGAAGAGTCATTTTCAGGAAAGTGAGGCCTTGATAGATCCATACCTATGTTTAAAGAGCCACCCAATATGTCAGATCACTCTCCCTGCGCCCTTCAGACAGGTAAGGTTTGCGGAGGGAGGGAGCCCCTGTGCGCATGCATAGACAGACAGACAAGCACACTTTTTGAGCTTTCTATAGGACACTTTCAAATGCATGTCAAACATTTTTGTATGTTTAACAGAAATATATGTAATAATGATAGCAATTTAGGGTCACCCATGAGGATGTTTACCCAACATTCATTCATTTATTTAATTTAGAGTCCATTTGTCTCCTCAATGGGAATCCAGCATTGCAACATTGCAGTGTGCCACACTGTTTTCCTCATCTCCATTTAATCCTCACAAGAACTCTATGAGGTAAATTAGGTTGAGAGTGGCCCAAGGACATCCAGCAAGGTTCTGTGGCAGAGTGGGGATTCAACCCAGGGTCCTCCTCCCAGATCCAGCAGTCTCTATTGCCTCTTATCATAACAGTATCTCAACTATCTGCCAAACTCCGTCTCACCTCATTCTGTTTAACTGGAAAACTACTGCCCTGCAAGTGAAGTTGTGATTTCAAAAACTGGGCCATAGATTTTGTTTCTAGCCAGTAGCCTGCGACCAGAAATTAGGTAACAACCAACCCAACCCTGGGAGGGGAATGGATGCAACTCATATATTTGACACCAGAGGGCAGTCAAAGACCATTTTAATAATAATATGCCTGCCACTAAACTGAATTAGCCTGTGGTTGCTTCTACTTGTGACCAATGTTCCCTCTAAACTGAGTTAGTGTGAGCTAGCTCACAGTTTTTAAGCCTACAGCTCACACATTTTTGTCTTAGCTCACGAAGGATGGTTCCAGAGCAAACTACTTTATGCAGCAGCCAAATTGCTCACTCACAGCTTTAATGCCAGTAGCTCACAAAGCAGAATTTTTGCTCACAGGACTCCCCAGCTTAGAGGGAGCATTGCTTATGACAGGCCAAATACTTTACGAAGAAAGAAAGACAGTTTCATTTCAAACATTTCTTTCTCTTTGCCTAATGGATCAAAAAGTGTGCAAGTGTTAGAACTACGATTTGTAATTTAGGATTAAAACATACAGCTAATGTTCATGGCTCACAATTTGTTTGCTCAAAAGACATGATGCTAATCTGAAACTGATACTCAACATTGTTGCCTTGGTTCAAAGTACTCATTATAAAACATTTGGATGGCTTTCCTATTACAAAAATATCCAAGGTGGTGTACAATTTTTTAAAAATGCATTCAGTCCCTTATAATAATATTTAACCACCATCTGTCCATCAGGACGCCCTATTTTTTTCCCTTCAAACTATGACGCCCCTCCTTTTGGTAACAAAGGAAGGAGGATTCCCTCTCCCTTCACCAGGGATGGGGAGAACTGGAATCGTGCCAGAGGGTTTGTGCCCTTGAAATCCAATTTTCCCCCAAGATATCCTCTGCAGTGCTATTGGGTGAACCCTTTCCTAGCATCAGTAGAATCATGGAGTGGAAATATAAATTCCCATCCTATCTAGGTCTTAAAGCCAATAGGCTGTTCAACCAGAAAAAAAGACTGCAATGTAACAAAAAAGTTATTGCTGTTCAATATTCATTAAAAATAAACAACATTTAATTGCAGCAGCTATATATTTGCACACATCTAATAATATATTCAGGTCCACTAAAAGAGTCAGAAAAATGACAGAAAAGCAAACAGGCTCCTTATTCACATGAGAATCCAGAAATTTTCTTCTCTGACCCCAATAAATTACACAGAAAAAGAAGAAAAGCTCAATAGTTTCTACTAAGACCTGTCTCAAATACAAACTCTAGATCTCCTTTCTTGGCCTGTAAATTGTCCATGTAAGGCAGCAAGTGGAAGTGAATTCATTCTTACAAGAAAAAAATATCTAACATGATACCGTAATACTATAAAAATAATATGGTGACTGGAATTGATTAAAGTATGAATATCCAAAGTACATGGGCGAACATACGCTCCACTTCCCTTCCTGAAGACTGCGCCACAAGGTGTCTATTAACCAAACTATAAGCACCAGTCTTCCCTAAGGCCAGAAGAGAGTCACAATCCAACTCAAGTGAGTTCAGGTTATCTGTCAGCACGTGAACCCATCCAGGTTTAAAAGAATCAAATATTGACAGTGAAACTAGTGATTCCTTACTCTCCAGATGAATTGCAAGCTAATATTTACTAACTATTTACTAAATATTTACTAATTTACTAATATTTACTAAATATTTACTCACGAACATGAAATTGAGCCAACTTCAAAGGGCAGCGGAAGACAGGAAGGCCTGGCGTGATCTGGTCCATGGGGTCACAAAGAGTCGGACTCGACTGTGCGACTGAACAACAACAATTAACCAAGCTATAAGAGAAATTGTCTTTTGCCCAGTTTCCATTAACAGGGAAGATGAGGCCATACATCTATGACATGCTGAGATTGATCTAAGGAAATTTGTCTGGATTATATCTGGGCACGCTTAGATATATAAAATAACCCCTCATGTTAGCGTGGGTGGGGTGGGACTAGAGGCTAACAGACACTTATCTAAGACCACTCTATGAATTCTTTACTGAAATAAGGTTTGAAAAAGTCACTTCCCAGTTTACTGCTGATTGCTCAGGAAACAGTATCCCTTTCAGCCTCATCTCTGGTGAATATAAACAGTCTTTCTCCATACTCGCTCTTCTTTTCAGGTTCGTACCAAGGATCGTGTATTTGACAGTATTGGCCACCTCATCAACCATCACCTTGAAAACAATTTGCCCATTGTCTCTTCTGGGAGTGAGCTCTGCCTCCACCAGCCAGTGGAGCGAAAACAATGATGAGAAGAACAATGGTGATCTCTGCTGGACTACCGCCAGAGAAGAGCTATAAACTGATTTCCATACTAAAAGATTATTCACCTGTTGTGTTTTCTGTAGGTTAATGAAATACCATTCCACATAATACCAAGAAAAAGAAAATTCTTATTGCTCCCTAGGGATGGTAAAGCATGGTAAAATAGCAGGCAGGCTTCCCCCCTCTTTAAAATGTTCTGATTCTTTAATATGAATATTGACCAAACACACACATTATATATAAATATATATTTATATTTTTAAATCAGTCTGCTGTAAGTATAGAACAAAAATATTCTGCTCTGTGCTTTCTGACTGAGGCAAAGATCCAACTCTGATTGTTCAGGTTAATGAGTAAATATCAAAGATCTAATTTCCTTGAGAACATGGATACCTTGGTGTCTCAAGGGTAGTTTTATGATCTAATAAGCACAATAAGAAAGGAGAAAGCAGGCAGCCTTCAACGATTAAATACCAGATGAGTGGAAATGAATCCATGAGCTAGATTTTCAACAGGGCAAGTTAGCTTGAAGCAACTTTTGAAACCATTATTCACTGACAAAAGCATTTTCTCTTTCTGATGTCCCACTGAAATTCTCATATAATGCTTCTCCAAATTGTTTGTAACTTGCTTTGACTTTGACTTGGTGTGAACTCTTTGTGTATGAGGTACATGCATTGGTTTTTCTAATAATATATACCTTCAGATAAGCTTTGATTTATTAAACCAATGTTCGATATTAAGGTTCTTCATCTCCTTGTTCATTCACTTCTTGCAGAAGGAAATTCTGGCTACTTTTTTGGGGGGGAAATGCTCATGTCATTTTTAACATTACCTTTTTTCTGAGGAAGTTGCACATTGCTTTCAAACAAAGACTATAGTCAATATAATTGTATTCACTTACATTTTATATAAGTAGCATGACAGAGGTTTATAAGAATATGAATACTGTGGAGAGAGAGTAGACAGAATTATTCACTCTCCTTTCTTAGAACACAAGAACTTGGATTACCTTTTTTAAGCTGTCAATTCAGAACGGAGGGAGTATTTCTTCAGAAAACCCATAATTAATTTACAGAGTTTATTCCCGCAAGGGGATGGTCATGGCCACTTGCTTTAAAACAAGAATAAGTCATGAAGGCTGGACCAGTTCACTGGCCCAGTAACCCAAAGGACTGCTTGGGCCAATACAATCCGGTAAGGGTGCCAACACAGCTGATAGTAGTGGGAGAAAGTATCAGGCATAATCTATGCCTCTTGCCAGTTTCTAGAGACATGCTGTTAGCTGCCAGAGGATGAGGAAATAATGGGTTACCAATCAATGTACTCTCTAATCCCCCCCCCCCACTGAGCAGAGCAGTCCACATCCTGAGCAGAACATAACTGCTGTAATCTTAAAATAGGCAATGGGCAGTGCAAGATCCTGCTCAGCTCCAGATTGCTGCTGAGCAGGACTTCCTGTGTTAATACGGAAGAGGAGGAGGAGGAGATTAGATTTATACCCTGTCCTTCACTACCCGAGGGAGTCTCAGAGCCGCTTACGATCCCTTCCCCTTCCCCTCCCCACAACAGACACCCTGTGAGGTAGGTGGGGCTGAGGGAGCTCTCTCAAGAACTGCCCTTGAGAGAACAGCCCTGAGACAACTCTGAGGTCACACCAGCAGCTGCATGTGGAGAAGTGGGGAATCAAACCTGGCTCTCCCAGATTAGTGTTCGCACTCCTAACCACTATACCAAACTGGCTCATGCACATAGTTTAGTGGGAACAGTGGTTACCATATGCCTGTTATCTCCTGTCGGGTCAGGTCCAAGGCAAGTCTTAGCAGCACTGGTTGCATATCTGGGGTTCATCTTGGTCTCATGACAGGCAACCTACATTACTTACCTGTGCTCTGTATTGGGAAATACCTGGAGATTTTGGGGGTGGAGCCTGCAGAGGGCAGGGTTTGGGGAGGGGAAGGACCTCAGCATGATACAATACCATTGAGTCCACCCAAAGCAGCCATTTTCTCCAAGTAAACCAATCTCTGTAGTCTGAAGATCAGTTGTAAAAGTGGAGATCTCTGGGCCTCACCTGGAGACTGGCAATCCTACAAAGTACAATAAAATAAACCAGTGGATAAAATACATATCAGTGGATATGAGCTAAATGATACCTGTGTGTATTAAGATGCCAGGGAGAAAGATCTATATGCAATAGAGGAGGGTCATGAACTTCTGGTTTTGCTTGTGAACTTTTAGGGTTACCTGGGTGGAAGTTGCTGGGACATAGTGTACTGGACCTTGGTCTCCTCCTACAAGGCCATTTGTAACTCACTTCAGCAAGTGATTTTTTTAAAAAAATAGAGAGCTATCTTTAAAAAAGACGTTTTAAAGCAGGATTTTCCTTTATTTCAGCAAGTAAAATTCCTTTATTTCAGCAAGTAAATTCTATTATGGAGTAAAAAAGAAACAGGATTCTCTCAGGTATGTGCATTATCAAGATATAGGTATTTTTTTGTCTTGACTTAATGCTAAGAGACTTCTCACACATTACATGTGTCAGCTTCCCATGTTCATGTATATTAGCAACAACAACAAAAATCATTTCCTTTCCTGTTCTAGTGTTATGGGTATACACAGTATACAACACAGGCTGCTAAATCTGTGTTGGGAGATGAACATGTAGAACAGCTGTACATTATCTTGTAACCCTTAACGATAAACTTTAAGACGATACACATCTCTGTTTCTGTAGCTCTATTAAAGTTGCAGTCTCATGCATACTTACCCGAGAGTAAATCTCACTGAAACCAGAGAAGCCTCATGACTAAACTGATGTAGGAAAGAGCTGCAGATCATTTCTCACCCATGTCCTGTTGTATGGAATAAGACTAATGTTGGAACCTTCCTGACACTGTCAGGTAAACTATTCCACCAAATGGAAGCCACAAGTGAAAGTAGGCAGGTATGGGCAGTCACTGATCTTACCCATTAGCAAGGCATCAAATACCTAACTCAGATGTGCAAAATCATCACAGAAGACCATACTGGGAGAGGTGGTCCTGCGGATTATATGGGTTCCAGGCCATGATGAACTTTATAGATAATAAATAGCAATTTGAATTGGAACCATAAATGAAGCAGAAGACAATTGAATTATTGCAGAATAGGTGTAATATGCTAATTCTTCCTAGCTCCCAATAGTAATTCCATACCAGCTGAACTTTCTGGGTCGTCTTCAAGGGACATCCCATGTAGAGCGTGTTACAATAGTTTAGTCTAAAAGTAGCATGTGGATACATGGCCAAATCACCCAGGTCAAGGTAGGGAGCCATCCTCTGTGCTCAATGGAGATGGAAGAAAGCATTTTTCTCAGCTGAATTAATTTGCATTTGTGTCTGTATGGCATTTATGGCTGCATGCATGCAATTGGGCCAGGTACAGAGATATGCCTGTGAGACTGTTTGCATAAGCAAATTGCAGTAGGTACAAAAGGACAAACAGGAAAAGGTTTGCAGCTGGTAACCAATGGGCCATGGCTTTTTAATCAAGAAGTGTGGCGGGAAGCTGCTAACAACTGTCCCAATCTTACCCAAAGGGGACAAGTGGGTACTCAGGGGCTGGAAGAAGAAACTGTAGGATGATGGCCACAGGCTGTGCTGGCATGAATCAGATGGTCAGCACCTGGATGGGGTCACTCCTTGGCAACTCTATTTATTCCACTGTAAGTTTCACATCATGGAGGCAAGATGGGCGAGAAATGCAAGGAGGGAGGTAGAACATGGAAGAAATAGTACTTGTCCTGTTAACAGCTTCAACAGATGCAAGCTTTGAAGACTTCACTTTTAGTAATGCATCATGACCCTTTTCCTCGACTGCCTTTCCTTAGCTGATTAGCGTATCTGCCAAAGGAATCGGAGGATGGATTTGCAAGCAGGTTGTAGAGGAGTAATTGCAATTGCATCCTGACACAATTGTTACCTTATTGCTTGAAAGCCGAACCCTGAAATTGAAATAATTAATAACAGTTTTAGAGATTAACTTCAGAACCAGTGATAAAAATGGCTGCAGAATATTTCTAGTTCTCATGGGGTTGGATTAGGGAATCTGAAAATTGCAGGCAAAGTATCTAGTAAGGACATTTCAAGTACAGATTATTTTTAAAAAAACAACATTTGTGAAAATATTTATGTATACAACTAAATAAACATCTATCTTAACCGACAATAAACTTCAAACCTTTACATCCAACTGGGTCTGTAGTTCCGTAAATCTATACAGCCACTTTCCCCAACTACTCCTTCTCTCGGGGGTCAATCCAGTTTCAAGCATCAGATTATCACTAACTGGGAGCACTTTCCCAAAATTTCACACACACCCCATCTGAATAAATGCTGAATAGTTAATGAATTTCCCATTATTTGAAACAACTGACCTTGGGTTTGAAATTCTGGAAAATGCGGGTTTGAAAATCAGGTTTGAAACAAAAAAAACCCCTCAAATTTGAGGAATTTTTTTAACCAACAATTCGAATTGTGCAAAGCTTCAGATTTGAAATTACAGTTTCAAATTTGGTTCCACTCTAATTCTGAGAAATCTAAACCAAGCTGTAGCAGTAGCAGCCAAAAAGAAGAGAGGAGAACATACAATTACTAGCCATCCGCCATTGTTAGACTTTCTCCATGAAAACCTATAGGGTAGAGGAGTGTTACATCTGAGAAGATTGTTGTAGACTTTTCATCACCTTTGCAAGATGGCCTACTACTTCATAGCTACTATATAATGGAAAAAATCCATCAGCACAGGCTCACCCCTTTCCTCCTTACCCATGGCTTAGCAGATGTGGACAGGAAGTTTAGTGCACACCCTGCAAGGGTTGCAACCAGGGCTACTTTTGGGCAGGAAGGCACAGGAACGGAGTTCTGACTGGCTCCTGAGTTGGCCACGCCCAGCAGGAACTCATTAGCATAATAGGCCACACCCAATAGCAGAAACTCATTAGGATTGGCTACATTAGGGGTATGTGGCCTAACATGCAAAGGAGTTCCTGCTACAAAAAAAGCCCTGGGTTTTGACAACAAACAAGGTAAACAGAATAAGAAGCGAAAGGTGGGTGTGGCTGGATGACCACACTTCTGGTAACATGGGGGTGTGGCCTCATGTGCTAATGAGCGGTGCTGTCAGGGTGTGGCCTAATATGCTAATGAGTTTTGCTGTTGGGTGTGACCTATTATGCTAATGCGTTCCTGCTGGGCTTTTTCTACAAAAAGAGCCCTGGTTGCAACTAACACAAGGGTTGCAACTGACATATTAACAGTCTGCTGAATACAGAGCAGTGTTCTTTTAGTGTCAGACAAGGTAGCTCTTTTAGGACCTGTGCATTTAATCATGGGTGCTGCGCAGTTGAAAAATGGAATGTCACTTTTTTTGAAAATGTAGACTTTTTTCATTTCATGGAAACAAGGGATCATAAAGCTTTCAAACCTCCTCAAACTTTTATGGTAACTTTTCTCTGGGTAAAATTGCAACAGACATTAGAACTGCAGGATCTAGAAGCATGGTATGAAGAGAATATACTCCATGGGAAAATGGGGAAACATATGCTAGATGTCTGACAGGTGTCTCCTGCATTTCCTACTTTATCTCCATGGAACTATATTCTCCCCTGCCTCTGATCTGAGTTCTGTGTAGGTGAGTGATGAGAATTTGAAAACACTTGCTGCATTTACAATCGTTTCTGGCAAGCAAAATTCCAGCTACCAGATGCTGTATATTCATAAGGGAGAGGACCAATGTTTTGTGGATGTAATTGGGCATACGCTCTGCTTTCCACTGATATGGAATTTTAGGATGGGGCTACATTTTAGGATATGGCCACTGGCTATATTAGTATGCAAGTAATTATTGTATTTAATAATGAAATGGGAACAGCATGATACTCAATATCTTGCTGAACAATGTTTTCTGTTGCTTTCTCTGCAGTAATTTGAAGGGCCTTCTTGATTGAGTTAGGGTATTGCTAGCGAAATGACACATTGGCTGGTGACCACTATATTCTTTGGTATATATAAAGGGGGTTTTTTGCCAGTGAAGTTCCACACTAAGAATTAAGATTGACTACAGAATGATACCAGTTCTCTGGTTAAAAGGGTGTAGAGCAGTGAAATTTTCCTTTGCACCTCTGATAGCACTTGAACTCCAAATTTGAATTCAGGACACAAAGAAATAGGCACCAAATTCTGCGATCCTTCACTGGTCTCACTATGGTGAAGACTGGCAACAGGCCACAAGCAAAAATTTGGGGGGAAAATGATAGATACTGAATCTGAGATTGCAATTATTCATTAATAGGACTCAAAAAGGCTTATCTATGACAAGACTGTGTACATACAGATAATGGGATGGATCCAGAGTAAACTGGTGATTTCTGCCAACTGTCTCTACTTGCCATTTCTTAGGATCCCTTATCCCCCAGGAGCAATATTTCATGGAGATCAGTGGGCTGCAGTGGAGGGGGAGGCAGGAAAGTTCCATTCTGCTCTCAAAAAACAGAGCCTTCCTCCAACCCAAGCAGGGGAGTGTTTCCACTGGGACATCAGGGGCTGCTATGCAGGAGACTGGAGGGCATGAAATTGCACCCCAAGTGGGATCGCTGCATTTAAAATTCAGAAAGATTCCCACCCCCTACACACACATTACACAGTCTGTTGACTCCAGGGTTTTGTTAATTGTTTTTGTTTTATCTGTTCTGGTTTTAATTTCTTATTGTCTGCAATTTAGGTTTTTGGTTGGCTGTTACGGTTTGTCAGGAAAGGCAGCATATAACTATGTTAATTAAAAAGTACTGAGAACAGTTTTTCATTGCAGGAGAATCTAAAGCAAGCCAGAAAACAGCCAGACAATCACTTTTGTGTCTAAGGTAGTAAGTCATACAACACAACACAGTAAATTTTAATGGATTACAATATAACAGCAACAAACAAAAACATGTTCGTATAACCTAAGAATATACATTCATGATTCAATTCTTATTTAGGATTTAAGCCACCTTATTCTGGTAGTTCTCATTGGACTTCCCTTTTCATATATATTTTATTAAGATATTGTCTTGTTTTTAGACAAATCTTTATAATTCAGTACATCTGAATTATGTTTGGTATGTGTTCAGAGTTTCAGAATTCTCTTTTGCATTTGCACAGAGTCTGAAAGGTTAATGTACTGAACTGCTTACAAGATTTGTAACTTTAGAATAACAAAATATGCAGTCCAATATGTTTATTAAGCATTTCAGTTACAGCCATTTGAAAATCTTGGAGTGGAAAGAGGACCATGAATGTTCATAAAGGGGCCTGAATTGTAGCAAGCCATGCCCCACTGACTTTAGGGAATTTATTTCCACTTATGTGTGCTTAGGATCTTGACCTTAGATACTGAATTTCAATATTGCTGCATGAGATATTGTCTGGAAATGATGTCCCTTTCTGAAAGCCTTTGGAAACATGAGTTGGAATCTCCCCTAAGTTATTTTAGAATGTTTCACAAATTGAGCCTCCCCATACATTTTAACGTCTACCGTAGCATCAAATCTCATCTGTTATGACTATAAAGAAGCTATGAAGTGGCTGTCACCCATCCACAGTTTTTCGCTACTGAGTGAGCTGCTGTGATGCCTGATCAAAGTCAATGCCGCTATGAGGTAAAAAGCAGAACATAAGCTGGAGAACTTCCTAGTGCTTCAGTTAGTATTTCAACAGGCTCATTCTTTCAACAGTTCTCTTTATGCTGACTTTATTTCTTTGACCGATTCACCAGAAACAACCGCCAGCTCATATCTGAGGTATGGTGTATCCAACTTTATCTCAGCTTACACGCTTCGAACACAATCTATACGGGGCAAGCACATGAGTGAACAGAGAACCCCCATGAGTGAGATGTTAATTTTAGAGCTATGTAAACAGAAAAGGGTCATGACATGGTGGCAGGCAACGGCAAACCACCTCTGAATGTCTCTTGCCTTGAAAACCCTATGGCAGAGGGGTCGAACTCATTTATCATGAGGGCTGTATCTAACATGTCACTTCATTGGGCTGGGCTATATATGTCACAATATATAATGCCAGGTACAGGAGATATAAGCTTTATAAAGGACACAGGCAAACCCAATTAACAATATTAAATATTACTCAAAATACAAACATGCTTAAAACAGTAACACTCTTACAGTATTTCCTTAGAACAAAGTTTGAGTCCAGTGGCACCTTTAAGACCGACAAAGTTTTATCAAAGATTGAAGCACTGGACTAAAACTGTGTTCTGCTATTTCCTTAAAGTATCTCCCTGATGCCTGCCCTCCCACTTCCACTGCCTGTTACTTATTAGCACTGGGACAGTATCTAGGGACATAATTCACAGGCTCTGTCATCTGGCAATAAAGGTAATGACCAGTTGCTCGAGGTTCTGGACAAGAGCCCTGGCCCACAGGCCGTATGTTTGACACCTCTGCCCTACGGGGTCACCATAAGTCAGCTGTGACTTGACAGCCCTTTCCACCACTGCCATTTGTCTATGAAACTGAACATTCACCCACTGAACGAACATCCAAACATGATTTTTATGATTCTGTTCTATGGGCACAGACACTAATTAGGGTTGCTGGGCCACGCCTGGCAGCCAGCAGGAGCTTTGGAGATGAGGATATGCAGGGAGCACATCATCTGCACCATGACATCACTTTTGAGAAAAGCTGGAAAGGACATTAGCTAGCTCTAGGAATGTTATGGTTTCCCCAGAAGTGACGACATGGCACAGGTGCCACCAATGTTGTTTTTAAAAAATTTCACCAGGGCTCAGGACGCAGAGGCAGGCAATCAAGCCACCTCTCTGAAAAACATCCAGGCCCACAGTAGGGGTCACCAGAAGTCACCATGACCTCCAGACGTGCAAACACATACACACACACAAATACCCCCCCACACAAAAATTCACCTGTTGCTGCTTGGAGTAGCAGTGACCAATGACAGCTGCTGGCAGGAGGCCTGGCAGCCCTAACACTTATATGCTTCTTGAAATGCAGAAATGCAGTTTTTTCATCTGAAGTATTTGGCAGAAGACAATGCCACCTCCAGCAGTCCATTTACGCTTGCTTTACGGGGAGCTTTCAATGATGCAGGTTGGACCACCTATCATTAAGCATTATTCAAAATGTAAATTTAAAAAATGCATTGGTTTTTTTTTTAATAAAAAGCCTACACAGATCATACATGCATGAAATTCCAGGACACACATTTCAACTGGATTCTAATTAAATAATACAAAAGATTCGACAGCAGTGAACAATTATTGTTTAAAAAACAAAAACAAATAAAAAAACAAATGGTTTCTTCTCACAAATGTGTAACAGGGAGCTTGAAATGATGACTGCAAAAGGCAGAATACTGGGCTGGCAGAGGCTTTGCTTTCCCTTCCCCCCAGGAGGTTTCTGTCCATAGTTTTTCCCCCGAGCTATTTGATATTAGTATACACTACCTTGGTTATAAGGCTACAATACTCTTGCCATACATTTGCCATTTTGTAAAAATGTACAGATGGAGGCCCCAGCTTTGGCATATTTGGTTGTCTATGTAAATGTGACATCCTTCCAGTGTCGCTAATGCCTTCAGTAGGGCACAGCTGAAGACCCATTTTAAGCATTCATTTGTTGGCTTGGCAATCTCAGGATCTGGGGGGAAATTCCTGTAGTGGGGGGAAACGCCTGTCATGTGAATCCATAAGCATCAGATACTCAAAAGGAATAAAAGTGCACAACACGGAGAAGAACATCATTTCTGACCATGATGCGGAAGGTTTGTCTGAGTGACCACAGTGCCTGGGGAACACCAACATTCACAGTGATCTTACCATCTCCTAGGAGCTTGCCCCCCCCCCCGATTATGGAATGCTCGCAAACAGTCTGATTCCTGGCATAGGATGGGCCAGTCATATAATATCGCCAAACTATCCAGCTCTTTGAAATTGGAATGGTCAGTTTGATGGACAGCCATGCTTCACACGGAGCCTACAAGAGAGGTTGTATGTGAGATAAAATGTGGTAATTATTGGTGACCAAAACACAGGTTTGACATGCTATTTTAATGACCAGTCATTATTTCTGCCCTGTTTCTCTAGTGCATATGTATTTTGGATCAAAGTGCGCCAAGAACATCCATGTGAAAGGTGCCATCTTTCTTCACACAGACATTGTAGAAGCTTTGAGACACTGCAAATGCCTTGCCCAAGTCAGTTCTCTCAGGGAACTAAACCTGGTCCAAATGGCTCATGCTAAGGCACTCCAAGTTAAGTAATTGGTTATCATTTCTTTTATAATTGAAAAGTATGAAATCCCACCCAATGTGCTTCTATTTGGCTCTAAAAAGCCACACAAGAATCCTTGGTTTGCGCAGTTATCAGGCTTCACTTGCAAAAATTTCCATTCTGAAATGAGGATTCAATTTTTTCATGTGTACATGAAGAAAGTTGAGTCTGTGGGAACTCATTTTTTGGCTTTGGAGTGTTGCTACTACTGGATTTACTTCGACTCTGATCTGGCGTGGGCTGGATAGGCAAAGATGAGACATTGGCCCTCACCAGACAGCCACAAACGAGGCGGAAGAAAGCCCGACGCATTTCCTTACTTGCCAGAGTGTAGATGATGGGATTCATTGCTGAATTGAGGACCGCCAAGGCAATGAAACCATCTTCTTTGTATAAAATGGGCCACTTTGTTTTGAATGCCACATCAATCAGCAGCAGAATAAACAATGGCAACCAACAGGCAATGAAAACTCCCACAACAATCACTACTGTCCTAAGCAATGCCATGGACCTCTCTGAGTTGCTGTGATTAGTGACATTACGGCTACTGGACTTTACCAAGATGTAAATGCGTGCATAAAGGATGACGATAGCCACTAGAATGGCAATGAAGATGATGATGCAAAATGCTACATACTTCTTAGAATAGAGTGGCAATACAGTGGAACAGTCCGGTAAATTGCCAAGACAGTTCCAACCAAGAATTGGTAAGGCACCCAAGGAGACCGAGATAAACCAGCATGTTCCAATAAGCAAGAAGACCCTGTACTTTTTATTAGCATCATATGGCCTCATTTTGATCATAGTCAAATGTCTTTCAATAGCGATGGCTAACAAGCTGAAAGTGGACGCTCCTAGAGCCACGAACATGCTACCTTCCCGGACAAGCCACATCTTCGGTGTAAGAAACACAGTGTTGCTCCCTGATGTCAAGATGTTCACTTTGTAAACAATCCCAGCCAGCAGGTCACAGAGGGCTAGATTGCCAATAAAGAAGTACATGCGGTTGTGAAACTTGTTGTTTTTCCATATGGCAATCAGCACCATCAGGTTCTCCAGGATGATGAAGCTACAGATGATTAGAAGTGCAATAGTGGTCAGGTCTATGCCCTTTGCCTTATTTATTCGGTCGCTCTTTCCAACATAGTCGTAATGATGTTTTATCTCATTGCCCAACACTGTGTTTTGTTGATGCAAAGAAGGATGAGTGCTCGGTGTGGTGAACACAGCCATGGTTTAGACTGATAAATTTTAAAAGCTATCTCCACTTTTTTCCGCTAGGGGGAGCCCACATCACACTCTGTAGAACATTCCTTTTGCAATGTAGTGGGCTTCTTCTCTTACTGGTTGCATGTCAGCATTCCTGTGCACCGCAAACAGGACCTTTAAAACAGCAACAAAAGACAATATAACTCAATATGATACAATTGCCATCCACCACACTTCATATATTTAAAACATCATATTCATGTTTTCTGTGACAAAATATAAGAACATAAGAAAATAAGAGAAGCCAATGTTGGATCAGGCCAGTGCCCCATCCAGTCCAACACTCTGTCACACAGTGGCCAAAAATACCAGGTGCCATCAGGAGGTCCAGCAGTGGGGCCACGACACTAGAAGCCCTCCCACTGTTCCCCCCCCCCACCCCCAAGCACCAAGAATATAGAGCATCACTTGCCCCAGACTGAGAGTTCCCATCTATACCTTGTGGCTAATAGCCACTGATGGACCTCTGCTCCATATGTTTATCTAATTTCCTCTTGAAGCCGTCCATGCTTGTAGCCATCACCACCTCCTGTGGCAGTGAATTCCATGTGTTAATCACTCTTTGTCTGAAGAAGTACTTCCTTTTATCCGTTCTAACCTGACTGCTCAGCAATTTCATTGAGTGGCCACAAGTTCTTGTATTGTGAGAAAGGGAGAAAACATACTTCTTTCTCTGCTTGCTCTATCCCATGCATAAGTTTGTAAACCTCTATCATGGCACCCTTCAAGCATTGTTTCTTCAAGCTAAAGAGCTCCAAGCGCTTTAACCTTTCTTCATAGGGAAAATGTTCCAACCCTTTTACCATTATAGTTGCCCTTTTCTGCACTTTTTCCAATGCTATCCTCTCTGAGGCGTTGTGACCAGAATTTATTTATTTATTTTTTTAAATTTATAACCCGCCCTCCCCACAAACGGGCTTTGGGTGGCATACAGATGGGGCCAATGCCCAATACATAAAACATTAAAACTGCATTTAAAAACATTCAATACAACTTAAGTGCTCGCCATAATATCTAACAAGGGAACAGATGACGTCATCAGAATAGTATCCTTAGTGGCCACAGCTCCATGCAGTACCACCATTCTAGCGCTCACGGCGAGTTAGTAATAATGGGCTAGGACAGATAGTAATAGTCGTAGACAGATGGTCGTAGACAGAATTGCACACAGTATTCCAAATGAGGCTGCACCATCGATTTATACAGGGATGATACTGGCTGATTTCTTTTCAGTTTCCTTCCTAATAATCCCCACCATAGCGTTGGCCTTATTGCAGTCACACACTGTTTTGACATTTTCAGTGAGTTATCTACTACGACTCCAAGATCCCTCTCAGAGAAATATGTGGGGAACATCCAAAATGCTCAGCTAATCATATCTGTAGGATGTATCTAGGCATTATAGGAGATAATCCAGCCAGCTTTTTCACTCAGTCTTGCCCAGTTCTCCTCCTTACTACAGCCCACATGTCTTTTGTCAATGTAGGTCCCATAATCTCCCCCCATAACCATTTCAGGTAGTCAGAGGGGTCCCTTCCCTTTTTCACCCAATCTCACCTAATCCCCCTCCTCACTACGACCCCTGTTCCATCCGACTTTTGTCAGTAGAGGTCCCTTGACCCCTAGCAGAGTCTTCTGGGCAATCAATGGAGACCCCTCCTTCACTTTTCACTAGAGGAGAGACTAGTGGGATCCTAGCTATGGGATTTTTGCCATAGCTATCAGTTCTCCCTAAATTTGCAGCTATAGGTCCTAATATCATTGTGTTCCATAGCCCCTGTCCCCAAAAAGCAAGCCAATCATGGCAGGGAAAGACACAACAGGATGGTTCGAACGTTACAGAGGGAGAATGACACAGGGATGTAGTTTCTGACAGCAGCCCTTCAGCTTTCATAATCTTTCACTCCATCTTTAGAGCAACAACGTTTGGGATGTGCCACATAAAATATAGCAATACACTAACATTCACGATCTATTTTAAAGCCATTTTAAAATGGAAGGCAAAGGGCAAAAGGTATCCTTAATGGCACTGGATGTAAGCTTGCACTACGTGATAAGACAAATGGAGCATAATTTAGCCAGAACTGAGCATTTTCAAGTGCTTCACATTTCAAAGGGAGATAAGCATGTCTTAAAAACACTTAACATTCAGTTTCAGAGCTTAACTTTGAGTTTAAAAATAGTGTTAAAGGTGTGTTAAATCTGATGCTCTTCAGATGGATTTTGCCCATTAGTGAATTAAGCTAACTAGAAAATGTAGTTTAGGTAATGGAATGAACACTTTTCAAGGGCAGCCCCATCTGAAGCCTTAGCCCATTCTAAACATTACCAGGCAAGATCACAGAGGCAAGATTCTTTCTGTCCCAAAAAGGCTGAACATGGTAAAAACCACTCTCGGCCTTGGCGGCCACCTGTTCATCCAACAGGAAGTTCCAGCCCAGCAGAACCTCCAGGCTATGAACCTGCTCCTCTAGGGAGAGTGAAACCCCATCCAGAAGAGAAGATACTTCAGTTCCTGGGTCAGTTCTTCTGCCCATCAATAACACCTTTGTCTTGATGGGATTAAATTTCAGTTTATTAGCCCTCATCCATCCCAAAACTGCCTGCAGACACAGGTTCATGGTTTCTAGAGGCGTCTGGAGATCCACTGGAAGAGTGAGATAAGAATGAGTCTCATCCACAAATAGGTGACAGCCTAATCAAAATCTTTGGTTGAACTCTCATAACAACTTCATGTAAATGTTTCAAAGCGCTGGGGATAAGATGTAACCCTGTGGGGTCCCACAAGCCAGAGGCCAAGGGGCTAAGCAGCAGTCTCCAGCACCGTCTTCTGAAACATGCCTTCCAGGTCAGATCAAAACCGCCATATAAATGGTGCCTCTCAGTCCTAACCCTGAAAGGTGGTCCAGATATATACCTTGATTAATTGTATTGACAGCTGCTGAGACTCTTTACCTGGTGACCATTTTCTGCATGTCATCAGCCATCAAGCAGTTAGTATTTCTGACATGGAGACTGACTGATTATTACGTCTATGACGACTAACAAGAATGCTGACTCTCTTCACTTTCTGATTTGAAAACTTTACATACAGGACAGTAGTGGGAGTAAGAGATTGAGCACAACCTGCGGATCCTTTTAAGGAAATTTAGTATTGTCTAGAGATGACTCTCAACAGCCCAATGCACCAGTAATTTTACCTGAGTATTAAAAAAATTAATCAATCATTGTCAACCATGCCCACCTTATCCTTATGCCCCTTTGCTCCTTCTGTAAAAATAGAATCAGACACTGTTGAGCTTCAGAGGACTTTCTTCCCTCCAGCAAGGGAAAGAATCACAAGGCATGTTTTGACGTCTCTAAACATGAACTTGTCTATATGGGAGAGGTTGAACACCATGAGAACTTGGTATCTCCAGAGAGTGGGAAAATCCTGGGAGCTTCAGTAACAACCTTTCCAGTATCTTTTCGCTCCTGAGGGATGCAGTCTCATGAGGGATGTGCAAATAGTTTAAACAAGCAATCTGTATTCAGATTCATATGCAACTTGACATATTTAGATTGAGGTTGCCAGCCACTTAACGAATTTTCAGTTGGCTTGCCAGCTGCCTTTAACTAATGAGTTAAACAACTGCAGTGGCATATGTGGCATAATCGGTCTCACAAGCTCCATTTCTAAAGATGTGTGAGAGAAAAGGCTACTCAGCCTTCCATGATCCCTATCCAGCCTGGCTCCCTCTATCTCTACTCCCCATTTTTGTTCTCTCTGGGTTTCTGCCACCTTCTAACCTTCAAAGAGAATCTCCTGCTGAAGGCCTTGTGCTTTAGCACTCTTTATGGCACTGCCATTAAAAGGCTCTGCTCTGTGACGGCATGGCCACTTTAGCTCTATCACTGTAGTGCTTCAGGGATTAATGAATGCACAATCACACCGGGTTTCTCATAGGGAATCATGTCCAAATCAGGTGTGCAATGATCACAGAAATCAACTAGCAAGCATCCAAAGTAATAAAGGGTTTAATGAGATCATATAAATGAACACATTCCTATTTAAACAGCACATCTAAGCAAGAGCAAATGAAAAATGATATAACCACAATCCTCTGACACTTTTTAAAAAACTTATCTTGAAGATGTTAAAGTAAGGCCAGGTTCCTTCCGTTGGAGTTACAAGCATTAAGTGATTCATACCTCCGTTTCGTGGATGGGGCCTTCCCTTCAGGAGGGGGAGGAGGGGCATTGCCTATTTCTCCATGAAGTCTTTGTCAGTAGTAATTGCATCAGGCATGTTTTGCTCCTAATGCTGTCCACAAGAGCAGCACTTATCTTTTCCATAGGGATGGATGAGAACCATTCACTCATATTTTATTAATTTATTTAGACATTTGTACCCTCTTCCCCCCTCAATGGGGACCCAAAGCAGCTTACAACATAATTCTCCCCCTCACAACAACCATGTGAACTGGTTAGGCTGAGAGGAAGGGTGACAGGCCCAAGGTCATCCAATAAGCTTCTATGGCAGGGAAAAGATTTGAATCTGGGTCTCTCAGATCCTAGTCCAACATTCTAACCACTACACTACACTGGCAAGGCAGGACTTAGAATCATCACTGGGGTGACAGCTAAACTTGCCCCTACTGCGATCCCAGCCTGCCCCATCAGCATTGTCCCATTTTGTATTTTGTTTCTTGGTTGTACTATTAAGATGTCCTTTAAACCTTTTTGGAACAATGGGGAGAGGTTGGCTTCATCCCATAGTGCTCCTGTACTGTTTCAGAACCAGTTGTGTGAGTCTTTTCCACAGTCTATATTCACCTTCTGGGTGCTGATTCTGTGAGGAAAATGCACACAATTGACCTCAGCCTCATGGTTGTGAGCCTTTATGCTTACCTTAGTTCTGTGAGTAGAACCTGTTTGTAGAGCAGCTCCTGTGGCACAAATGTTAAGTGCATCTCTATCTTGAGGGAATACTGGGAAACAGCAATGGAATTTGGGGAATGGGTTCATATATGACAACAGAACAAGTGCCAATATCCATTAGTAGGCACTTCCTATAAATACTGGATGATAGCAATCATATTTAAAACCATATAAATGGGAAGACAATTACATAAACCAGCAAAATATACATTTTTTGTTATTTTGTTTTGTTGCCATCTTTTTTGTTTGTCTTGATTCTCTGAAAAAAAAATACAGTGGGCCAAGGTGGACTATACAAATGAGAGCCTGTGTTCTGAACTGAACAGAATGTTCAACTGACAGTGCAGTCTTATGCAGAGTTACACCCAGCTAAGTCCATTGAAGTAAATGCTTTTAGGATTGCACGCAAACCAGTTGGGAGATGGTGAACAGATCTTTCCAGGACTTTAAAAGACAAATAGCTGCTGCAAGGCAGCTTGAACAGAAATAAAACTGTAATCTTTTATGCTCTTTTTCTCTCTATGGCTAACAACAGTATATCTGTGTCGGAAGAGGAATCAATTTAACTAGTAAAAGCATTTGAGGATGGAAGGGTTAAATGCCCTTATACCATAGCCCTTGCCTGAATCAAGGGCCTTTTCAAAACACTGTGAAGATCTCATCACAGATTTCCCTTTTTTGTGTCTTTTTTTGGCCCTTGGACTAGGAAGGATTCTGGTCTCTACTCCACCATGGGTGACTTGGGCCAATCACTATCCCTCCGTTTAATGTCCTTCATAGGGTTGTTGTGAGGATAAAACTAGGTACGGAAGAGAGTCAACAATATACTGGTAGAGCAGAAGCTGTGCATGTTGAAGGTCCAGGTGCAATGCCTCATTACCAATTTTTAAAAAGTATCTCAGGCAGGCCCGTAACTACAGTGGAGAATCTCGGGGCCTGGCCCCCTGACTTATCACCAAGGCCCCCAACTTCCCATCCAGCCCAGGCACTCCCTTGGGTGTGTGTGCAGGCGTGTGTGCCAGGTGCCCCCTGACTTATTTAAAGGCCCCCTGCATTTAAAAATCCTGGCTACAGGCCTGATCTCAGGTAGCAGTACTGAGAAAATCCTTCATCTTGGAGGGATACCTCTAATCAGAGGTCATTTCGGGGGGGATCGCGGGGGATAGCAGTTCCCCCGGGTGAGGTACGGGGGACGGGGCACATGACGAAGCCCCGCCCCCTGCTTCCGGCCGCCCCGCTTCCGGCCCTCATTCAGCCAGGAGGAGGCAGGAGAAGAGGGAGGGTAAGTTGCTTCCTCCCTGCCTCTCCCCACCGCTGCCTGCCTGGGGCCAGGGAGGGCCTTCGCGGGGCTTCCTTGTACTCCCACCGGCCTTGCAGGTCCACCGCCGGGCCCCTCATGGGGCTCGGCAGTGGAGCTGCAAGGCTGGCGGCGGCGGCCGGGACCGTTGGGGGCGGGGTGTGTGGCATTATGACACACTTCCAGTGATGTCAGGGGTGTGGCCTTATGACACACTTCCGGTGATGTCAGGGGGTGTGGCACATGCTAATGAGTTATGCTAATGAGTCCCCCTAGCTCTTTTTCTACGAAACGACCCCTGCCACTAATAGACTAGTGTATACTGGGCTAGATGGACCAAAGGTGTGACTCAACATGACAGCTTCATATAAATTATGCTTATCATAGGGACCTTCTTCAGGAACAGTGATATAAAAATATAATACATCAGAAAATTACTAGTATTGATTAACTGATTAATAACTGTTGGATTATTCAATTATTGATTAATGAACGGAATAACCCAACAGTTGTTCTCCTTTTTAGTCTTACAGCAGAATAAACATTCTGCTAATTAACAGTCTCATTTATAAGTTGGCCCTTTTCCAGTTTAACACAAGAGAAGGCAGACCAGCATCAGCTGATCCTACAAAACTCCACCAAGCAACAAGGAAACAAACAAAAGATGTAATAATATAATGTTGTGTGGCCATAACTAGAGCCCACAAATATCAATGTTTAATTTAGAGAAAAGAAAATGTCTATATATACAGAGATGAGAAACATCCCATATATTGTTTGTGTGACTATGTAATGAGTTGATGCATATAATCTGTCAAATAACCACTGATAATGTTCAAGCGTAGAACAGACTTGACCTTTGACATAAATGCATCTTTCACACTCCCCCTCCCTCTCCAAATATCTTTGTGGCTACAAATGTAGTCTAGATAAAAGCAGTGGCTTGCAGAACAAAATTTCTTGGAGAGAGCAGACATTCTTAGTACATGGTTATTTGTCTTGGCTCCTATGGAGCATGGCTTTGTAATTTTTCTGAGAAGCCTGTGTATAAATCCTACAGATGTTATCAACTGATTTTAATGGTGGTTTTAAACCATATTAACGGAAGCCATATTTCACTACTTCTTTGCCATTCCCACATTTATTTGGTTGTGGTAAGCGTAACTTTCATTATGATCCAAAGGTCCTCCCAGAAAAAGACACCACATATATTCTTCTGTCTGTTTCTTCATGGGAGAGTATGATGTTTGAGCCTCTTCTTATCACAAAGGGCTCAGTGGTTTAATAGAGAAAGTCCATAAACTGTACAACCAGACAGTCCATGAAACCCACTGGAGTGGAAGTTAGCTTTTATCTATCGGCTAAAATCCATATCAAACTGCAATTTTAGTTCTCCTTCTGTCAAGAGAGAAATCCAGAACGCCAGGAACTGTTATCAATACACCTACCCTTTAGGTTATCTAATTTATGACGTGTCTGGGAATTTTAACTGTCTCATTTGACATAAATAGTTGCTGGTAAGACTCATTTAAAAAAGTGAACTGTGTCAAAAAGAAATGTCACGGGAGAACCACAATGATATAATGAAAGACTGAAGAATAAAAATGAAATGGCTATTGACATTTGGGAGGAAATCTTCCATGCATTATTTCAAAAAGCATAATGCATGCGGTCCCGTTAAATCAAGGCAGAGCATCATAGGATGCTTCATCCCTTTTATTCCCCATAATGGAACTGAGAAGAGAACAAGTCTCATAAATATTGCATCATCTGTGGTGTGTGTGTGTATAGAGATGAGTACAAAATTCTCTTAATTATATATGCATATATATCCACTACTATATGTTGAGTAGGCTGGTTTCCATTTTTAATAAGAATGTAATTTGGCGGTGACACATCAGAGTGTTACATAACATCTACATGCACTGATCTCAAGACAATTATCTGTAAAATTAAAATTCTGGAAATGACCCCTCAATGTAAGAGAAGGAACACTGGAAAACTGTACTTTCCTTTCAAGAATCAAACTATAGTTGGTGGCTGCTGCAGTGGAAAACCCCGCCCCCATCCAATCTACGAGGAAGGCCATTTCTAATTATCTAAATAGACCAAAACTGCATTTCATTACCTAGGATCAATCACATCTGCACCTCCAAGTTATAACACCTTGACTCTCCGCCCAACCCTCTCTGTGTTTTCTTCTGTGAAGGGACAGTAGTCAGAATACCTTAATAATCAGTGCTCATCCTGGTGAAATTCTGTGTAAAATGTGCAGAATGCGTAAAATGAAATTATTCAGGAGGGCCTTTTTATAAAGAGAATGGTATTGTAGTTAATGTCTGTGAAATTTTCAGCAGTATTTTACTTCTTTCTCATTCCACAATTCAACTGTATTGTATTGTTTGTTGTATGTATTATGCAGTTCTACTCTCCAGTTTTGTAAGCCAGTTTTATTGCATTGTTTAATGTATGTATTATACTATACTTACTGAAGTGTGTTTAATTGTATAACTTGCCTTGAACCTCAGCAAGAGAGGCAGACTATAAATGAAGCAAGTAAATATCATTTGCACAAAGCCTCCCACTTTCTGGCCAAGTAAGGTCAAACCCCCCCTTTTTACTGAATCCCTAAAATAATGACTGGAAAGAAGAGACTTAGACTGTTGGAACACCTACAGGAAACTATACTCACTTTAGATGTAGTGTGAATTTTCACTTAGGAGTTGCGTTTCAGATTAGGGATTGAGGACTGAACCCAATTGTCATAGATACAAAGAAAAATAGAGCTGGAAGGGTCCCCAATAGTCATCTAGTCCAACTCCCTGCACAACACAGGAAATTCACAACTACCTTCCCCCCCCTCCATTCCCCCAATGACTCCCACTCTATGCCCAGAGGAAGGCAAAAAACTTCCAGGATCCCTGGGCGAATCTGGTCTGGAGGAAAATACCTTCCTGTCCCCTTAGTGGCAATTGGCATTACCCAGGGCATGTAAGAAAGAAAAAGAGTTGGTTTTTATACTCCACTTTTATCTACCTTTTAAGGAGTCTCAAAGCAGCTTATAATTTCCTTTCCTCTCTCTTCTCATAACAGGCACCTTGTGAGCTAGGTGGGGCTGAGAAAGTTCTGAGAGAACTGTGACTGGCCCAAGGTCACTCAGCAGGCTTCATGTGGAGAAGGGGGAAATCAAACCCAGTTCTCCAGATTAGAATCCACTGTTCTTAACCACTACAGCACACTGGCTCTCTGAGAGGAGAACACTGATGCAACCCTTCCTGCCCTCTGTCTCATGATCTGTCAGATGGACATCTAGCCTCTGCTTAAAAACCTCCGAAGAAGAGCCCACCAACTCCTGAGGAAGCCTGTTCCACTAAGGAACCACTTCAACTGTCAGGAAGTTCTTCCTAATGTTTAGCCCAAAACTCTTTTGATTTAATTTGAATCCATTGGTTCTGGTCCGACCTCCTGGAACAACAGAAAACCACTCCATCCTCTATATGACAGCCCTTCAAGTACTTGAAGATGGCTATCATATTACCTCTCAGTCATCTCCTCTCTAGGCTAAAATATCCAGCTCCTTCAACTTGGTTTCCAGACCCCTCACCATCTTCATTGCCCTCCTCTGGACACATTCCAGCTTGTTAACTTCCTTCTTAAACTGTGGGACCAAAAACTGAACACAACACTCCATATGAGGTCTAACCAGAGCAGAGCAAAGTGATCTTCCACTGGTAAAAGTCACTTCTGGACCAGTGGAAAAGGGGAGATATTTCCTTTCCTGCAACAAACCACTGAGCCCCCCCCCCCAAATGCTGGTGACTGTCAAGAAGAGTAGGAAGGTAAAATGGGACTCTCCACTGGGAGAGGACAGGCATAAATTGCTCCTTTTCCACTGGTGGCATTTAGATTCAACTCTGTATTTTTGGGGGGAGGATTCACATCCCTTTCAAACATTTCCCCTTATTCCTATATCTCTCTTTACTTAGAAATAAACTTTTTACCCTTTGAATTTGAAACAGTCCAAGAAAAGGTATTGCTAAACTTACCACCACAAGCAAAAACTAACTCAGAACACTGTTGACTATGTGAATTCAGAAGGAGAAGGTGTGTGACTGGTAAAACTCAGAACTGTCAAAGGGCGGTGATAGAACACAGCTGAAAAGAGAGTCATTCAGGGCTTACAGGGTACCATATCACTGATGGTAGCAACCCATGACCCATGAGAATTTTAGCATATCAAGTACCATGTAAATAACGTTTTATTGAAAACTGCAGAGTCTGCACAATTGCTATCAGCGGAGAGTTCAACAAATGGCTGATGAAATTTGAATTTGAGATCACGCAGACATTTGCACTGTCGGTCCTCTAGATATCCATAACTCAATAGAACAGAATCCTGCCATATTAGCTACAGTGAACCAGAAGGAGACAACACAAGTTGACAACACGATGAAGTGCTAAACACATAGCAAGGAATGGTTTGTTGCAACAAGACATGTGGCCATAGCAAATTAAGCAAGCCACATGTTAATGTGAAAAACAAAACCTGAGCATGGCCAGGCAATCTGACCTAAACAGCAGCTCATCTTCCAAGCTATCCTAGTAAAAAATGTCTTTAAGTTTCTAGCCCCTCCTTCGAGGCCATGGTGTCTAGTGAGGCATCAGAGAAAGAATAGAAAGACTTAAAGCTCTCTGGGGTAAAAGGGAAGTGAATGTTTTCAATTTTCCTGTAGTTCCAAGAAGGGCAGAGTCCAATCAAAGGGAAACTAGGTGTTCACAATGTTTTAGCCACCAACTTAAAAATAATAAGTTCTTAATGTGCATGCATAACAGGGAATTATGAACCTAGTGCAAATTCTCAGTAACTTCCAAAACTGCTTTTCTGGATTGATTAAAAAACAACCACAACCGTGAATGGAAACAGAGATAGAATTTATACAATGTCAAATGGTTGCTACATTCCAATTCATTGCCTCTGGGGTCACAGTAGTGGGCAGCTTAGGTTTCATAACACAATTTGTGAGGTTGGGAGACATGGGCTGCTTCCACTTTTGTGCTGCTCAGGCACTCCTTTCCCACACTTCAGCTGCCATTGGAAAAGATGTGGTGGTCCTCCATGGCACTCAATATAGCACTCTATTACACACCAAATCTCGCAATGTTGTGGCATTATGTTTGCACGAGGTAAATCCCACTCAGCACAGGGGCAACCTTCTCTCTGCATTTCTCATTAACAATTACAGCATGCACTGTAATTTAGAAAATAATAGCAATATAACAAGTCTGAAAAAAAGACAGAAGATACACAAAAAATACTGAAATGCAATAGGTTGACAATGCTGTCATCTGCATTCTCTGTAAAAACTGAGTTCACAAATAATGGCAATTTTTGACCAAAATGCTAGTGTGGAAATAATCATAACCACAGCCTCTATGCCAGAGGAGCTGTTTGTCCACTGTATGAGTCAGGATGCTGGACTAGATGGGCCATGGTTCTGACCCAGTTGGGCTTGTCTTATGTTCTTATGTATTGTGCAAACTGGCCACAGGACTGTACACTACATGCCTGCGATGGTCAGAACTGTATGAATGATTCTGTGGGTCCCAGACAGACAAGACAGTCCAAACAAGAGGGAGGTTATGCTATTTAGGAAGGTCGCTGCTTTGGATGGGGTTCTTCTCCTACTGGCAACTTTCTCTGAAGACCTCCATGAAGCGTTTGGGAATCCTTTTGGATCCTACTTTCCCATTCCTTCCTTTCAGCTGCATCTGTCTCTGAAGCTCACCCCATTTTTTGCAGAAAGCTGACCCAGACCAAAAGCAACCTCAAGGAATGATTACTAATATACAGGGGTCATTTCATAGAAAAAGAGGTGCAGAAGCTCATTAGCATAACTCATTTGCATATGCAACACCGCCTGACATCATCGGAAGTGTGTCAGAAGGCAACACCCACCACTCAGGCTCCACTGGACTGTTTTGGATTGCTAGCTATGGGGCGGGGGGGGAACGTGCAGATCTGTCCTCGCAGAGGAGGGAGAGCTTGTACCTGAATAAAACTTGGTCTTAAAGGTGCCACTGGACTGTTTTGGACCGGGGGAGCTCTGCAACTTACCTGGCTGCTTCTTGCTCTGACAGAGGGCTGCTGGGAGCAGGGGGTGGGGCTTGTGGCATGTGCCCACCCCCTGGGCTCTTTGCTGCTGGAGCTCTGCTCCTGTGCGCTCCTGCAGGAAATGAACCCTGCTAATATATGTAGGCAGAGTTCCGGAAATAATCCAATCCACGCTTTGGAGTTTGCTTTCAACTAATTTACTGCAACAGGATTTTTGCAAAAAGACAATAATTCATTGCAGGCTACTAATGCAACACTGAATACCAAGGTAATATGTGATGTCTCCCAGTTGTTTCACTTCAAAATTTTGATTCATCTGGTGTATTATCCCATCACAGTCCCCTTTTTGTTCAAAACAAAGTATTATATCATCCACGTAAATCAGGATGTATGTCCATCAGTTATCTTGCTCTCTGGTGTACAAGTGTGGATCTGCTTTGCCTCTCATGAATCCTTTTCTGGTGAGTACTTAATTTAATTTCTCATTCCACACTAACCATTCACTCCATTCATTTTTATTGCTCATAGACCCATAAGTCATAAGCAAATAGACAAATAGACAGGGTATAATACAAAATACAACATATATACATACAGTACATTACAATTACAGTTACAATTTCATAAAATTAAGGAATTTTGTTACCAAATATATATTAACTGCCTAAAAGAGTCAATTCATTTAATACCACCCAGGGTTACAGATAAAAACTTTGCCACTGCCAACGTCACATTTGGAACAGTATCAACTAAGAGATTAGCTCCTGATTAGTAGCAGGGCTCCATTTTTGAATATACACTGAGATCCATCTGTCATGAGCCATATCATATTTTCTGCAATCAATGAAAAAATGCCAAATTTTATCCAAATCACCTGAATTACAATTACAAAGTTGTTCTGAAAAAGGAGTCCCTAGGAATCTGCCTGCTAATTCCCAAAGAGGCAAAACATTTAATCTTGCCTTGGAAAACAATATTCTATATTTGAGGACCATAAAAGATTTACAGTAAGAGGGCAAAGATTCCCGAATCGGAAGACCTAAATAATACAAAGAACAGACTCGTCGAGCTCAGCAGCTTGTGCTCCATTTATCTAAACGTAAAACACTAGATTTAATTTGCTTCCATGCAGAAGGGTAGTCTACTTGGTTGAAAAATTCAGGGGGAAATCCTAAACTTTGTAAACTGCCATCAATCAATTGCAGCCATGAACTTTGAAAACTGTCCTTAGCTAAAAGGTACAAATAACATCCCTCTAGGGAACAGAGTATTTTTAACCTAAAGAAAAAAATTGCCATCCAAGCCTTTGCTTCTAAGGACTGCTCAGCAAATTCCACATGAATAGCTGGACCAGACACACATAAGGGGAGATTTGATAGAGAACGAGGAAAAGAGGTTAAACAGGAGTCTAACTTGTCATTGACCCTAGTAATAAATAAAGGAGCTCCATAGAGTAATTGGGGAACCACTTTTGCATGATAAGCACGAATGGTAGCAGATTAAAAAGTTACCGCCTGTTGTCCGGAAAAATTTAAGAGGCCAAATGCATGTATTGATGCCAGCTTCTTAGCAGCAATAATGTGAGTTTTTCAGGACAAATTACAAGGAAAAAACACACCCAAGTAACGAAAGGTGTTAACCTGTTCGATTGGCTGGCCATTTATAAACCAGAAAAAAACAGCAAGGCCATTTATAAACCAGGAAAAAAAGCAAGGCTTTAGAAAAAACAACTACTTTGGTTTTGGAATAGTTTATGTACAATAGCTCCTGAGAGCAGTAAAATGCAAAAGTGTTCATCAAACGTTTCAGCCCAACATATGACCGGGATAACAACACGGCATCGTTGGCATAAAATAAATTTGATATAGGTTTTTGAGACAGGTGGGGAGGATGGAAAGATTCACCAGAAAGGTGGCTTTCAATGTCATTAATATAGAGGTTAAATAAATAAGGCGCTAACAGGCAGCCTTGACAAACACCTCTATTAATTTTAATCATTTTAGACAGTTGGCCTTTACTCCCACACCTCACCTGTGCGGTGCTGTTTTGGTAAAACATATGAATTAGCCAGAGTAGTTGACGATTCATATTGGTTTTTGCAAGCTTTCCCCACAATCTGGCATGAGGAATAGCATCAAAAGCCCTTTTCAAATCAATGAAGTCTCATTCCACACTCTGGCTGCTTGCTTTAGGCCATAAATACTCTTTTGGAGTTTACATACAGGAGTCTAGTCTTCTGATTCCTCAAAGCCAGGTGGCTGAGCCATGTAAGTGTCTTTTGTAATATCACCATACAAAAAGGCGGCTTTTATGTCTGATTGTTTGACATACATTCCTTTTCCAGCTGCTACACTCAGTAAGGTTTTTATAATGGGATACCTTACTACTGGAGCAAATGTCTCATTATAATCCTCACCATATTTTTTATTATTAGGATATCCTTTTGCAACAAGTCTTGTGTTATGCCTTTCAGTTTCCCTTTCTGCATTATATTTAATTCTGAATGTCGATTTGCATCCTATAGTTTTGTGCCCAGGTGGCAATTTGGTGAGTGTCCAAGTCTTATTTTTGTGAAGTGATTATATCTCTTCTGCTGCTGCCTCTCACTATTTCCTGGCTTCACTTTCAGGCAACTTGGAGATATCTTCCCAAGAAAGGTGTTTTCTCAGCTTTGGCTATATAGGATAGTTTGCGAGGTAGTACAACTTCAGTTGCTCAGGTTAAGCATCTGAGGGTTGTAGCTTTGCTTGGTCACATTTTTTCTTGAAACCCTAACAAGTATGTGCTGAATTCTACCTCCACTTGGTCTTGCTGCCTCTTGTTCACTTGTTAATAAGTTTTCTTTAACTTATGAGAGCCAGTATGGTTTAGTGGTTAAGTGTGCAGACTTGAATCTGGGAGAACTGGGTTTGATTCCCCACTCCTCCACTTGCAGCTGCTGGATGAGCTGTTTTCAAGCATTTCACTCTTTTGTTTCAGGATGAGCTGCAGCAGCTGTCAGAGCTGTTCTCTCGAGGACAGTTCTGGAAAGAGCTCTCTCAGCCCCACCTACCTCACAGGGTGTCTGTTGTGGGGAGGGTAAGGGTAAGGAGTATGTAAGCCTCTCTGAGACTCCGAGTGAAGGGTGGAGTATAAATTCAATCTCCTCCTCCTCTTCCACGGATTACATCAGATTTAGTCCTGGGGTCTCATCAAGGTATATTGTACCAGTTACTGCAACCTTGTCTGTCTTCGGGAACAGAATTCTGTATCCTTAAAGTGATCACTGTAACCCACTAGTATTCCTTCTATGGCTTTATTGTCAAGCTTTAAGTGTTTTTCACTGGGAATGAAGGCATAGGCTTTGCATCTGAACACTATGATGTGCCTGACGCTTGGCTTTGATCCATGCCATAATTTGTATGGAGTGCTGTCAATTGCTTTAGATGCTTGTCTATTTTGTAGATATGTTGCCGTCATAATTGCTTCACCCCAATACTTATTTGGCAATCCAGCATCCAGAAGCATGCATCTGGCCATTTCAACTAAGGTGCAGTTCTTCCTTTCTTCTGTTCCATTTTGTTCAGGTGTGTATGGCATAGTTGTCTGGTGCTCAATACCCTGTTCCTTTAGGTGCTGCTCCACTTCTTTACTTGTATACCCCTCCCCATTGTTTGTGCAGAATGTTTGTGGCTTCCTTTGGTGCTTATTGCTGGATGCTGCCACAAACTCTTGGAGTTTCTCAAGCATTTCACTCTTTTGTCTCAAGAGATACATGACAGTATACCTGGAATGAAAGTCCTCAGGTATTTGTTTCCTCCTGGTGTAACAGTCCTCATGGGTCCATAAATGTCACTATGCACTATCTGTAGGGGATGTGTAGACTTCCTTTCATAGCCTTTAGGAAGCAAAGCACGGGTAGCTTTGGCCTTTATGCAGCACATACACTTCATATACATTTGACATGACATCATCTTCATGTCCTTGGTTAAGCCTTGGATTTCAAGCTCTTTTATGGATTGTGGGTGTCTGTGTCCTAGATGTCTGTCCCACAGGTGGATGCAGTTGCTGTGACAAACTTGTTAGCGATTCTAGCCTCCTCATTTGGTAGGGTAAGCTTATACAGACGCTCCTTCACAATTCCTCTGAGTATAACCTCTTTTCCTTTCTTAATCTCACATTGGTTTCTTTGAAATTTCACTGTAAGACCATTACTGGTGAGGCACTTCACAGACAGGAGGCTTCCTTCCAGTTCTGGAACGTACAGGACACTTTTCACAAGGAGGTTACGTGTTCCTTTCAGCCCCATAGCTAACAACTTTTTGCTGGGGGGGGGCAATGTTTTGCTAGTGGGGCCTGCCATTATATGTCTGTGTGGAGCTGGCATGCCACATTCATACTTTTAAATAATAACTAATAAATAAATAATAAATACAAGTGTCTTAAAAATTGCCAGAGTGATAGCTTTTATTGTATATAGTATATTGAATACAGAAGTATAAGCAGTGCCGGATTTACGCATAAGCTAAATAAGCTACAGCTTAGGGCCTCGCAATCTGCTGGGGCCTCGAATAAAAACACAATATAAAAAATGATTTCAAATATTAAAAAGGCGTATATATTTTAAATTTTTCTGAGACCAGCTGATGTAATTTAAAACAGTAGGGGGCCTCTGGGTTTTGTATAGCTTAGGGCCTCAGCAAGTCTAAATCCGGCCCTGAGTATAAGGAAGGGAGAATCAGTGGAAATACCCCCCCCCATTCTTACGGAAACCAAGGTACTTAGTGCCATATTAGCTTTCCAATTTCAGCTGGAGATGCCCAGAACTGAAACAAGAACCAGGCCAGGCCCCACCACACTAGACAACATTGAAAACAGAAAGAAGGGAGATTCAGTGGAAATACACACCCCATCCACCCCCATTCATACAGAAACCAAAGTGCTTAGTGCCATTAGCTTTCCAGCTGGAGATGCCCAGCAGCTCAGAACTGAAACAAGAACTAGTCCAGAAACAAGAACCAGGCCAGGCAATACACTAGTCCAGGAGAAGGCCTAGCTTAGGGCAGGCAGCAGCAAGCAGGTCTCACCACCAGTTACATAAACTCAATGGGGAAACAATTCCTCCTAGATCCTCATGTGGGCCATTAAGCTATCCCACCACTAGGCCAGGAGAAGGCCTGGAGAAGGAGGCCTAGCCTAGGCCTAGCCTAGGCCAGTAGCCCACTAGCAGACCACCAGCCCGCCCTCAGACACCCACCCCAACAGTAAAACAACAACAACAGGGATGTACTAAAAGGAGTGACAGGATTGCCCATTGGAAACAATGGGAGAGGCTTGAAGGCCCACTGGAAGTAAAGGGAGCTTTATGCCAATTGACTTGCATGGGCTCCATTGAAATACATTACAGCACAAGAAGAGTTGCAAAGAAAATGTGGAATGGATTTTCCATTAAAGTATCTGGAATGACAGCCCCCAGAGTAGAATAACAGCCCCTGGGAGTAGCAGCATTCTGGGACTGGACTGACAGGCCCCAGAGTGGAATGACAGTCTCAGGGGATAGCAAAGGTTTTCTGGGACTGGAACGACAGCCCCCAGAGTGTAATGAGAGCCCCTGGGGGTAGCAGATGTGTTCTGGGACTGGAATGACAGGCCGCAGAGGGGAATGACAGCCCCTGGGAGTAGCAGAAGTATTTTGGGACTGTGGGTAGGAGATGTGTTCTGCAACTGTAATGACAGGCCACAGAATGGAATGGCAGCCCCTGGGAACAGAATCTGTGTGCTGGGACAGGACCTGACAGTCCAGTCCCAGCATACAAATTCTGTTCCCAGGGGCTGTCATTACAGTCCCAGAACACTCCTGCTACTCCCAGAGGCTGTCATTCCACTCTGGGGGCTGTCATTCCTGTCCCAGAACATATCTACTACCCCCAGGGGCTATCATTCCACTCTGGGGAATGTAATTCCAGATACCTTAATGGAAAATCCTTCTGCATTTTTTTTTGCAACTTTTCTTGTGCTGTAATGTATTTCAATGGAGCCCATGCAAGTCAATTGGCATTCCCGGCTCCCATTATTTCCAATGGGCCTTCAAGCCCCTCCCATTGTTTCCAATGGGCAATCCTGTCATTCCTTTTAGTATATCTCACAACAAAACCCCCAGTAAAATCAGAAAACGTGCCAACTTGGTACCAGCAGCCAGTAACAATAATCAGGCCAGACAACAGCAAACCTCCTACCCCCCTCCAAGCCCGAAGAACTATAGCAACTTCCACAACAACAACTTCTGTGTCTTTAGTACACCCCCTACTCCCCCCACTAGCTCTCACCCTCTAACCTGGAGTCCTGCATGCCAGAGAGGGGGAGTGGTGGAAATGTGGCATAGGCACTGAGGGCCCTGCCCCACCAGAGGATGACTGGATGGAGCGGCGGGAGGTGCACAACAACAAGGGCAACTGAGTAAGGAAGGCAAGGCAGAAGCCAGGGTGCTGGGGACGACATTGGAGGAGGAGGACAACGGAGGAGGGGAACACTTGCAGCCAGGAAGGAGGCGCTGGCCAGGCGAGGCTCAGCAGGCAGGCTGCAGTCAGCACTCGCCTCTCTGCATGCTGCTGCAGATGCTGTCAGAGTGGTCATGGTCAGTCAGAGGAGAAAAATTGCATGGCGTGGCCGGCATAACTTGTACCTGGCATGCTCTATGCCAGCGTTGCATAGAGCCTGCCCACTGTTCAAACTGCCCAATTGAAGGCCTGGTCAGCTATGACATGTACTTGTTGGGCATGAAGAACATGCATGGGGCACTCACAGACTGCCCTGGCCAGTGAAGAGTTGCTGCCCACCCCCTGGCGCTTGCTGCACTCCCCGTTTCTTTGCAGCTGTGCAAGTTCAGAGGCTGCTCAGGGCATGCTCCAGGGGGAGAGACTGCCTGCCCTCAGTCTGCAAAGTGCCGAGGCGATCATCCACTGTTCAAAGAGCTGCCGGTTGCCTTGGCCCTGTCCCCACCTTCTGGTGCCTGCTACCCTCCCCCACTCTTCACAGCCGCACTGCTTTGGAGGCTGCTTGGGGCTTGCTCCAGGAGGAAAACCTGTTGCCTGCCCGCAGTCTGCCGCAAGTGCTGAGGTGATCAGTGGGGGGGGGGAGCCAAGGCTCGGGGAAGGGGCCCCTAAAAACCGCTAGGGGGTGAGTCCCATGGGCCCCATGGTAGCTACGGGCCTGGTTCCTTTAGATGTCCCATAGCACTTTAAGAATCCACACCCAATTCCTTCTGCAGTGATGCTTTTTCCATCTGGAAGGAAGATCTTCTCCTTTGAGCTGAGATCAAGATCTGTGAAGAATTCCTGGTTGCTTGTCATATGGCTTGTGGTGCCTGAATCAATGTTCCCTCATTTTGATGTGTTGCTTTTAGACATCCATTCCATTCTTCATTTACAGATTCATTTGCAGCTTTCTTAGCCTTTTCTTTGGATGATTCTGTGATTTGTTTTCTCTGTTTAGCTCTCCAGATTGAACAGTTCTTTCTCAGATGTCCAGCCTTTCTGCAGCAGTAACACACCCTGTCTCTGTCGTGTGGTTTATCGCCTCATTTACCTTGAGAGCTGTTTCTGGTTTTTCAGTATCTTCACCTGCTTGTAGTTATTTTCTGTGATTACACTCATCCATTAATTTGCCCTTAACATATTCAGCTATTAGATCTGCTTCTGGTCTAGTCTTGAAAGCATTGATGAGTGGACCATAGGACTCTGGAAGACTGCACAGTAATAGTGCCACTATCTGATTGTCTTTCATTTCTTCTCCAAGCCAACGCAGCTGTTCCACAATTTTTAGCATGGCACTTACATGTTCACACATATCTTGCTCTCTGCCAAGTCTAATTTTATACAGTTTATGCAGCAGATATAGCTTGCTGTTTAGGTCTGAACATTCATGCACTTTCTGGAGTGAGTTCCACATACTTTCATCTGTTTCTTTCCTTATGTGGACCAGCTGATCTCTTCCACTAACTGGCTTATAGTTGCCTTTGCTTGCCTGTTTTTCATGTCCCATTCTGCAGGATCATTGGCTGGTCTGTCAGTGCTTAAACATCCCAGAAGTCATCTCTGCACAGCAGCATTTCCAGTTTGAACTTCCACAACCGATAATTGCTATTATTCAGTTTGGCCGCTGAAAACTTAATATCGGCACTGCTCACCATCTTCCTCTGGACTGGGCATGCCCAGTCATAAAAAATTTCTCTTACTGACTCACAGTTACAGCTTTCTCGCAATTTATCCTTGGGTCTGGGTCCATGGCCTGTTGGCAGAGTTCAGGAAATAATCCAATCCACGCTTTGGAGTTTGCTTTCAACTAATTTACTGCAACAGGATTTTTGCAAAAAGACAATAATGCCACACAGAGGCCTTCAGAGCACAAGCACTAACACATACTACCACACAGCAGGAAGAGAAACAACAAGAGGTAGGTTCATCTGCCAAAGAAAACATTCAATAAACCCTAAACACTAGAGAATGCTCCACAGCTCCCCCTAGCGTACAAGTGGACTAAACTACTCTTTCAGCTGTATTTACAAGGACTAGACACTTAGCAGGCTGTTGCTTCTCCAACAATATATACATAGCGCTGCCCTTGAGGATGACTGGGAGACTTCAACTCTTACAAAATGTTACCATTTGCTATCTGGAACAGGGTGGCATGAATACGTTTCTCCCCTTCTGAGACTTCTCCAGTGGTTGTGTGTATATTTCCAGGTACAATTCAAGGTGCTGGTGTTTAACTTTTAAAGCCTTTAAATCCCTGGGACCTCAACTTATCCACTGAATGTCTTCTTTCTACCACCAGAAGAAAATAAAAGGGCCACACCTGTCACAGGAGATTTTTTACAAAGGCCAAGCCTGATGGTGCAGAATTAGATTTTAAAAAATATTTTATTATCTAGAGATAGAGAGAGATTGCATCAACTAGGCACTGGGGCACAGAGGATGTTCAGAGAGACGACTTGATAGCCTGCCTCTGGCCTCCCAGCCCTGGTATTTTCTCGAGGTCACCCATCCAAACACTTGCCAGGGTCAGCCCTTGCTTAGCTTCTGAGATCTGACAAGATCGGGCCTGCCTGGGCTATCCAGGTCAGGGCTAATACAATATCTTTTCACCTGATTTCGCACCACTGGCCTTGGCCTTATTTTTTATCTTCTTTCTGCCACTACCTCCAGCCAAAGTATAATCAGCCGTTGCTCAGACTTGGGCTTTTCCAGTCACTACTCCCCTTCTTTGGAACATCCTCCCAGGGGACATGAGAAAGGCTCTCACCTTGCTGAACTTCCAGAGAAGCTGTAAACCTAAATTGTTTAGGAGGGCGTTGGGTGGGTTGGACCACAAGCATACCAAATGTTTTTCTGTATTATTGGCAAGGTGGTCATTGTCTGGCTCTGCCCTCTGCAACTGCCTTTCTTTAGACAGCATCACGAAGAGAAGGGGCATTGTTGTTTGTAGTACAATAGAACAGGGGTGTGGTGTGGTACACTGGTGGGGAGTCTTCGGAGAGGAGAAAACTGGAGTCTTGGGTTGTTTAATCTAGCTCCTGTCACTGGTCCATAGCTAAAATAAGATAGGAACACTGATTTTAGCTATTTCAAAAGACACCCCTTAGATCATCTCTGTCCCACAACAGACACCTTGCATTTCCAAAGACTGTACTTTCAGAGAGCTAAAATTGGTTTCCTTGGAGTTGTGCTCTGAAGTGACCTAAAATGCAAAACTCTCTCCATTTGTACAAGCAACACTGCTGGGAACCTGCCAAGGTGGACTGGCCATTAAGGCTTCCAGGAAGAGTCCTAGCGGTAAGGCCAACCTGTCCCGGGGGGGGGGCACTCCTATTCAGGGCCATCCCAGCCCCAAAAGAGAGGCAGGTGCTGTGGCGGGATAGATCCACCCCACCCAGTGAGGAATGGTGCTGCTCCATCCAGTCTCACCACTGTGAGGGATGGGACAGGGTCACCTCACCTGCTCTCACCTCTCCTGACAAGGGATGGTCCCACTGGCTTTGCCATAGTTGGGGATACTTAAGAGACCAGCCCATCTGGCCTCACATCACCTGGTGAGAGATGGGCCTGCCCAGCCTCCCCCTCCCCTGCTGCCTTAACCAGGCATCTCCTGCTCCAGGCTCCTGGGAGGGGGCTGGGGGCCCTTTTTCAGGGCTGTTTCATAAGAATATAAGCCCTGCTGGATCAGAACAATGGTCCATCTAATCCAGCATCCTGTCTCACACAGTGGCCAACCAGTTCCTCTGGACTGCCAATAACAGGGCCTAGAGGCTGAGGTCTTCCCCTGATGTTGCCTCCTGGCTCTGGGATTCAGAGGTTTAGTGCCTCCAAATGTGTAGGTTCCCCTTATTCACCATGGCTAGCAGCCAGTGATAGAATTATCCTCCATGCATCTATCTAATCCTCTTTTAAAACTGACGGTCAAAGAAGACGGGGACGGCAAAGGATGAGATGGTTAGACAGTGTCATAGATGCAACGAACATGAAATTGAGCCAACTTCAGAGGACGGTGGAAGACAGGAAGGCCTGGCGGGATCTGGTCCATGGGGTCGCGAAGAGTCGGACTCGATGGTGCAACTGAACAACAAAAAATTCCTGTGGCCATCACTACATCCTCTGGCAGCCAGTTCCACATTTTAAGCACTCTCTGTGTAAAGTAATATTTACTTTTGTCCGTCCTGAACCTTTTGCCCATCAGCTTCATTCTCCCCCCCCCATCTGCCCCTAGACTCTGCTCAAGGTGTGCTCATGGTCCTTGGATGGCTGGTTCTTCCAAAGACTAGCAACTGCTCCTTCAGGATGAGGGCCATATCCCAGTGGGTTCCCTGCCAGATTTGGAGCCCTAATTAATTTCACTTGAGAATTTCTTTTGAAAGATGGGCTGTAAAATTTGTGACAGGAAGGCCTTCTGTTTCAAAAATGAGCTTTTGTCTTTGGAATAGTAATATTTCTGATTTTTTTAAAAAAATCCACAATGGCCAGTATCCCAAGGTGGCAGTGCTCAGATCTACCCTCTCCTGACCCACTCAGCCCTGCCCACCCAGGAAGACTGTTCCTGGATCGGGCTGTGTTTTTCAAGATCTCCCTCACCCTTTTGATGCTTAACCTTCCTCCACCATGACTGTGGATACAGAGGTGTGGGTAAGGACCAACTTTAGCAAGTTTCTTTTTGTTGAAGAAAGGTGTTTGTTATAAACAGGCAAAGGCTTCCAAATTTCAAAAATAATGTTCTTATTTATTCAACTGATAAGCTTTTGATGGTGACAATGCACAGACAATGAAATACAAAGAGAGACTGCGGTTTGAGGGTGCTAAATTGTTCAGTTAGCAGCCCCATCTAGGGAGGCAGGCTGGCCAATGCCTTGGTCAGGATGTCCCACACCAATCCCCACAGCAACTAAGGAGAAGCAGGGTGCCACAGACAAGGCAACTGTGGGCAACACACACACACACACACACACACACACACACTGGGCAACACACACACACACACACACACACACACACACACACACACACACACACACACACGCTGATGAGGACTTTTGCTTTGTGGGACTTTTGCTTCCGGTTGTGTACTCCCCACTTCCCCAAAAGCAGCCACTGTTCCGGACAACCCCCCTCCACAATAACCACTTCCCAACAAATGGGGTCCATTCCCATTTCCCCAAAAGAATTTCTTCTTTGGAGCCCCATCTTTCCTTTGGAAATAAAATCCAGTTCTGAAGCAGCTGAAAGGGGAAGTTACTCCCCCACCAGCACCACCACCAGCCTGCCCAGTTTTACCGCTGTTCAAGCAACCCTCCTCCGCCCCCACCCCCCCCGTCTCCAATCACTTTTGTCAAAAGCAACGGAGAAGTCGGGGCAAGTGCATCTTTTCTTTCTTTCTGGAGCTCCCAAGCTTTGTGCAGGCGCCGGAAAGTAGCGGGACGATCCCTCAGAAAGAAGCCGGGCACTTAGCGTCCCCCCTCCCCCCCTCCTCCAAGCCCGCCAAAGAAGACCCGACTTCTGATTAACAAGCAATTCAGAGCCCCCCCCCCCCCCCCCTCCCTCCCCCCCCCCCCCCCCCCCCCCCCCG
>NW_015164667.1:985596-989554 GCF_001447785.1 Gekko japonicus | reverse complement strand
CCCGCTGCTGCTGCTGCCGCCGCCGCCTGCTCACCTCGGTCCCGTCCGACGCCCCTCATCCCGCCTCTCCGGAGCGACTCCTGCTGCTGAGTCCCGCCGCCGTCTGGCGAGTCGTCCGCCTTCCTAGAGGGCGGCTGGACTGGGGGCGGGGCGGGACGGGTCGGGGGATTCTGTCTCTTCAAGGCGAGCCCCGCTGCTGCTCCAGCCGCGCTGGTCCCGGCGCAGCTCCGCAAACTTGCGAACTGGCCGCCTGCGAGGAGATGCGCGTCGCAGGGCTCCTCCCCTCCTCGGGCGCCCCCCCCCAGTCCTGTTCACCCCCACCCCCCATCATCTGCTCTCCTGCCCCTCCCGGGCTCCTTCGGCATTCTTTCGCACGGGAGCCTTCCCTCGTCCCCGCACCACCCACGCCCCTCTCCCGCCGCTCTCTCGGCTGCCCTCTTCCCACGTCTCCAGGCGCACTTGGAAGCGGCAAAGCCCGTTGCGATCAGGGGCGGGGGCGTCGTCTCCGGGCGCGTCGCAGAGGGGGCCCGGCGGACAGGGCTGCTTCCTTATGCGAGGCTTGGCCGGTTCAGTCGGTCTCGGGGGGAGGGGGGGTTACAGCTCCGTGATCCTGAATGACCATTTCCCCATCGGCGGGACGGGCTGCCTGGACAGTCTGCGAACATGAATGATGAATGTATGGAGGAGGGGGTGTGGGGGTATAATCCAGGGTTTCGGTATGCCTGAAAGGGAGAGAGAAATATGACAGCCAGGACATTGGTTCATCTGACAGCCCTTGAACCCATTTTCCAGGGAGGTGGACAAGACTTGCAAATCTTCACAACAAAAGACCGGGCCATGATGTTTCTGGGACTCAGAAGAAAGACTGGGAAGATCTTGATATGTTTACAGAGTAGAAGTTTCCACCATGTGGTGAGAGACAGAAGCCAAATTCTGAACTTTTCTCCTTACCAACAAAACTCTCATGTTTTCCTGATTGTTTGAAGGTGGACGTAAAGTTTTGGGCAGTCCGAAAGACAGAGTATCAAGTCTCATTACTGCTAGTTGAATTCAAACTGCAAATCCTTATTCTTGCTTCAGTTTCTTCCTGTTGAATTTATTCAACATTTTCAACATTTCTTTGTGCAGCAGCAAACAAAAACAGTCATGAGATACATTGTACATGTAAATTGCTCTTAAACTGCATCCATGTATATACATTGAGCAAGACTGCATATCATTTGCATGAGCGAAACGATCAAATAATCAGCACTGGCAACAAAAATGGGCAGACCAGAACTGTTTGGGTACATGTGGGGGATAGGGGGGGGGGAAAGAAAGGGAAAACCATGCATTTTTCTGTTCCCAGTCAAAGCAGACAGAAGAGCTAGTCTGTAAATGCCACTAGCTCTGGTGAAGAAGAAAGAGGAGAAGCATCTGACTCACAAGGCGAATTTGAGGATACAGATTTAAGGATTACTTGTCAATGAATGTGCAAGGCCAGCAACAAGCACTGAGGCAGCTGCACACGATACGAGTGTCCTGGCAGTGCTTTCCACTAGTTTCTGCAAGAGTGCATGTTCAAAAATGATGGTGATGATTTATTAATCGCCCCATCCCAGCTTACGCCAGGCTCTGGGACGATGTACAAGATATAATGTCATAAAATACAAAACATAAAATTCAATATATAACAATAAAAAATTTCAATGTACATAAAAGATCCAAGATGGTGATTTTCCTATAATATTATTTGTCCCAATTCCAGACTATCCACCCCTTTTCTGGGTGGGGGGGGGAAGGAGTTCAGAACTTGGGGGGGGGGAGAAAGAAGGGTGCCAGCCAATGGAGTAGCTGATGCTTTTGTTGTTCAGTCGCACAGTTGAGTCCGACTCTTCGTGACCCCATGGACCACATCACGCCAGGCCCTCCTGTCTTCCGCCGTCCTCTGAAATCTGCTTAATTTCATGTTTGTTGCATCGATAACACTGTCTAACCATCTCATCCTTTGCTGTCCCCTTCTTCTTTGACTTTCAGTCTTTCCCAGCATCAGGGTCTTATCCAGTGAGGGATGCTGCCCTCAGCCAAAAGCCTGGTGGAATGTCTCTGCCTTACAGGCCCTGTGGAATTGCATAAGATCCCACAGAGCCCTGATGTCATTTGGCAGAGAGTTCCACCGGGTCATGGACAGCCAGACATCCCTGGGACCAGGGATCACCAGCAAGTTGTTATTCAAACAAGGTAAAGCTCTCCTGGGGACATACCAGAGTAGACAGTCCCATAGATACATTGGTCCCAGACCGCTCAAGGCCTTCAAGTCTTGAACCTGACTCGGTACTCCACTGGAAGCCAGTGTAGCTGGTGTGGCACTGGTTGTATATGTGCCATCCATTACGTTTCCGTCAGGACTCGTGCTGATGCATTCTGAATCAGCTGGATTTTCTGGGTCAGTCTCAAGGGTAGGCCAGTGTAGAATGAGTTGCAGTAGTCTAGTCTGGAGGAGACCATTGCATGGATTGCCGTGGTTAGGTCAGGGTGCAGCAGGAAATGAGCCAGTTGTCGGATTTGGTGAAAATGGAAAAATGCCAGCCTAGTAACGTGTGGCTTGAGCCTCCATTGATAAGGAGGCATCCAAGGTCATGCCCAGACTCTTGATGGATGGTGCTGGTCTCAATAGTGCCCCATCAAGAGCTGGAAGCCTAGACTCCAATCCTGAGCACCCCACCACCACCACAGAACCTCTGTCTTCATCGGATTCAGTCTCATTCTGCTTCAGTCTCATCCTACCATAGCTTCCAATCCCCCAGCCAGATTTTGTGGGGCAGTAGCCGACTGGCCATCCAGTAGCAGATATAGCTGGGTGTCATTAGCATATTAAATCTTCCCCCAATAAAAGAATGCCATCTGCATGCATACAGACAACACACTTATCTTGGTTCCATTTACAGAGCCAGTGGTTAGGAGCATGGACTCTAATCTGGGAGAATCAGGTTTGATTCCCCACTCCTCCACATGCAGCTACTGGTGTGACCTTGGGTCAGTCATAAGTCCTTTCAGATCTGTCCTGACAAGGGCAGTTCTCAAGAGAGCTCTCTCAGCCCCACCTACCTCACAGGGTGCCTGTTGTGTGGAGGGGAAGGGGAAGGGATTGCAAGCCTCTCCGAGACTCCTTCGGGTAGTGAAGGGCGGGGTATAAATCCAATCTCTTCTACTCCAGGAACCACTTCAGGCCTGGGTGTGGCGAGTGATGCCAGGAGCTGCTCTGGGCCCAGCCACAGCTTCCAGACAGTGCCACTGCTGCAGCTGGACTCAAAGGTGGGTGGTGGAGTCTGGAGTTGTGCCAGGCTCTGTGATGGCGGGAGATAGGATCCCTCCTGTGAGTCTCACGAGCCCTCCACTTGTCAATTGGCTAGAGCTTATTGAATAGGACTTCCGTGTTACAGTGCAGCATACCTCTGAATGCCCTGTGTTAGAAGAGTGCAACAGCAGTAAACCACTTGGGTCTTCTATGGGCATCTGATTGGCCATTGTGTTGCTGGACCAGATGGATCATTGGTCCTACCAATCATGGCTCTTCTTATGTTCAATCAATTTTGTCATATCCTGTGCACCAGAGACTCCTCCACACAGTCATGAAATACATAATCAAGAAGCACTGTGTTTACAAATCACTTGTGGTACCTGTGGGGTTCAAGGGCCTCCATGTCCCTGCCCTCAGTAGCTCTCTTATCCATCATGCCCTTTTCTGTCCTACTTGGGCTCACAGAACCTCAAATCTGGAGACAGTTTTCAGCACCCGGTGTAACAGGCCGGATTAACCCCCCGGGCAGAGTAACCCCGGGGTTACTCTGGCCTAGCCTAGAATAACCCCGGAGGGGTTCTGAGGGGTTATTCTGGCCTAGGCTAGAGTAACCCCGGGTTAATCTGGCCATCTGTAACAGGCCAGATTAATCCCCCCCCCCGGCCAGAGTAACCCCTG
>NW_015164667.1:949445-984917 GCF_001447785.1 Gekko japonicus | reverse complement strand
AAAACACTTATAAAGCACACTTGCCACAACCTGGGGCTGTCATTCCACTCTTGGCCCTGTCATCCCAGTTCCAGAACACTCCTGGTACACCCTGGGCCTGTCATTCCACTCTTGGCCCTGTCATTCCAGTTCCAGAACACTCCTGCTGCACCCTGGAGCTGTCATTCCACTCTGTGGCCTGTCATCCCAGTTACATAACACTCCTGGTACACCCTGGGCCTGTCATTCCACTTTTGGCTCTGTCATCCCAGTTCCAGAACACTCCTGCTGCACCCTGGGGCTGTCATTCCACTCCGTGGCCTGTCATCCCAGTTACATAACACTCCTGGTACACTCTGGGCCTGTCATTCCACTCTTGGCCCTGTCATTCCAGTTCCAGAACACTCCTGCTGCACCCTGGAGCTGTCATTCCACTCCGTGGCCTGTCATCCCAGTTACATAACACTCCTGGTACAGTCCCTGATTATGTCAGGAAGGATCGTTAATCATTTCAATGCTTGATTGGGTTATCCCAGTAGCTTGAGGGGCAGAGCAGGAAAGACATGAGGTGACACAAAAGAGGGCTGGGTGTGGTATTGGAGAAGACGATTGAATATACTTTAACTTTACCTGGTAGAATTCCATTAGCATGATCTCTGCTGGGTGGAGGGGGGAGACTGGAAGCTTGCTGTCACCTGCAAATGGAGACCTCTTTTTCAGAGCTGTGGCTAGTTCTGTGTTTCAGAACCAGGAGTGCCTTCCTTGGCCTGAGTCCTGTGGCTCTCTGGGTCAGGTTATAAGTGGGGTGCCCTCAGTATTGGGGCTTCCCAAGAGTAAAAGGCAGCGCCTCTGGCAACAGAAGGTGGCTCTCTCTGGTTATTGGGGAAGTATCTCTCTTAGTAGAAAAAGACAGCAGCCCCAGAAAGCAGGCCTGGGGGTTTAATCTGGCCTGGGGGGTTATTCTAGCCTAGGCCAGAGTAACCCCGGGGTTTATCTGGCCCGGGGGTGAATGGGGGGGGGTTATTCTAGGCTAGGCCAGAGTAACCCCGGGGTTACTCTGGCCGGGGGGTGAATCTGGCCTGTTACAGCTGGCCAGATTAACCCGGGGTTACTCTAGCCTAGGCCAGAATAACCCCTCCGGGGTTATTCTAGGCTAGGCCAGAGTAACCCGGGGGGTTAATCCGGCCTGTTACACCGGTTCCTCCTTGTCTCCTCTTGCACAGCCTGAAGAGAGAACCCAGCCAGTGGCCTGCTTCTAGGCCCATTATGCAGCTCTTGCAGCAGGCAGCACATGCTCAGGCAGTCCCCCTGAAGTTTCACAAGAACCAGCAGTCTCCTGAAACCTTGGTCCTCACCTACATCCTCTTTCCTGCACTTACTGCCTGCCTAAACTGCCAACAGCAGTTTAGTGACAGTGATTGAAGTGGGCCCTTAAAAGATCCATACCGTATTACTGCTGTTACAGCACACTCCTCCTTGCTGATGTTGTCCTGGCTGGCTTGGCAGCTGGTGGGTGGCAGCTGGTGGCAGTTGAGTGGGGGCCTTAAAGGGCCCATACTAGGTTACTGCTGTTGCAGCAGTTCTCCTTGTTGCTACTCTCCTGGTGGCTGGCAGGGTGGAGTCTCAAATGTGCATCCTCTGACTTCTGGGTAAGTTTGGGGCTGGCTCTGGCAATGGGTAAGTTGGACAGTACCCAAAGCTTTTCCCTCCTAAGTCCAGGGGATGGACACTAAATGAGACTTCACTTATGTTCTTGCTCACTACTCTGCTCTCAACCAATTAAATAGCATTACTGTTTTCTGTAGCTAATGCTGCTGACCTGCCTTTCCACAGCGATTCTGCTTGGGTGTATTTTTGTAGTAGTGCAGTTACCTTAGCAGCATGTATCCAACCACACAGTTTCCCTGCCAGTTCTTCCCCCACACTGCAGACTCTTGCCACATATACTGCTCCTGAGGGTTCACTGACCCCACAGCAATAAAATTTTACAGGGGTTCAATGGGCGGCAGCTGGAGTGGGAAACTGGAAAGTCTTGCTGCATGAAGTCCACAGATGGTGGGATTCACATCAGTGTTCCTGACACCTTGATTTAACACACCACAGTTTGGGGGTGGGGGAATTACATGGGATTGCGCTGTGAATGGTTTACTTTAAAACCAGTATTTCATCTTTATCTAGTGGCTATTTGTTTCCTCTTTTTTAATTGTTTATTTATGGATTTTCCATTGCAAAAAAGAAAGTTTCATATTGTACATAGTATTCATTTTTTGGAGTATCCATTAAACATTTTTTTCAATCTTTTCTGAAATACATTGTCATCTTTCCCTGTCAACATCATATTTAATTTGTCCATTTCCGCTATTTCAAAAAATTTCTTAATTATCTCTTCTCTTCTAGGTATTGTATCAGTTTTCCATTTTTTTGCAACGAGGATTCTAGATGCAGTGAGAATATATAGTATAATACATAGATCATCACGTTTAATTCCATCTGGTGTTATATTAAGCAGGTAAATTTCTGGTATAAACTGTAATTCTATGTCAGTTATCTCTGTTATTAATTTTTTAACATTTTCCCAAAATTTACAAATCTTTTCACACCTCCACCATATATGGTAAAATGTTCCTATATTATTTTTACACCTCCAGCAATTTCCTAGAACGTTTTTATAACATTTAGATAGTTTATCTGGTGTCCAGTGCCACCTATAAAACATTTTAAATATATTTTCTTTATATGACGTTGTTCTTAATAGTTTAACAGATTTCCATGTTTTTGTCCATTCATCAATAGTTATCGTGTGACCTATATTTTGCATCCAGGTTATCATACATGGTTTTACTACTACCTCTTGCATGATGTCCCACAATAAAAAGTTATATAGTTCATTTTTATTGTGTCAGTTCTACCCATAAATGATATATGAAGATCGTGCCATTTATGTAAATCTTTTTTAATTTCCTCTAATAAAACCATATAATTATTTTTGTATAAGTTTGTACTTTTGCTTGAAATTGTAATACCTAGGTATTTAACTTTGTTTACTACTTCAATGTTTGCGATCTGTTGGATTTTATTTACGTCCTCTTGTTTGCAGTTTTTGTCAAAATTTTGGTCTTTGTAAAATTTATTTTGAGGCCTGCCATTTTTAATTTATTTATTTAACTTACAGCTTATATACCGCTCTAACCCCGAAGGGTCTCTGAGCGGTTTTCAGATAATTTAAATTCCTATCTAGGGCCACATTTTTTGTAGGGGGTTACTGCCTATCGGCACCCAGGCAGGGGAGTCCTGTTGTCAAATGGCTCTTCCAGGCGGGCTTCAGGTGGTATTCTTTCTCGGCGTTTTTTCCTCTCCCGGTGCCTCGGAGCAGGTCTTTAAGTTGGTGATTCTCTCATGGCGCGTGGCCCCGCACCAGACGCAGCTCCAGCTTACATCCTTTCTGGCTCTGCCGCACCGCACCGACACGCCACCACGCCGCCATGCTTTCGTCATCACCCGGACTCCACCGCTCGATATTACACTTACCAGGCTTGCCAGGGTCATTCCGATGCCGCTCGCTCGCCGTCCATGAGGAGAAGGGTGCCCCCTGCCACCTAGGGGCAGGTACCCAATTTATCTACTTGCATTACACTTTCAAACCGCTGGGTGGGCAGGAGCTGGGACTAGGACCGGGAGCTCACCCCGGCCGCAGTGGGTCTCGAACAGCCTTAATGGCTGTTCATTGTTGTTAAAGTAGGCATTCTACTGCCTGCGCCACCATGTCACCATATAATTGTATAACATTTAGTAAGTGTAATATAGAGGTTATTGGATCTTCTAAAATAAACACGAGATCATCGACAAAAGCTTGTTGTATTGTTCACCTTTAATTTTAAGACCTGTTATTTTTGTATTGTCTCTTATCAGATCATTTAATGTCTCTATTCCAAATATAAATAGTAATGGGGAGAGTGGACATCCTTGTCGAGTTCCCTTTTGAATAGCAATGTTTTGTGTTAACTCTCCATTGACAATTATTTTTGCCCATTGCTCTTTGTATATAGCTGTTATCAACGTCAGAAAGTTTTCTCCACATTCCTATTCTTTCAGCTTATATTTTAAAAAATCCCACTTAACATTATCGAAGGCTTTCTCCACATCAAGAAAGACCAAAGCCATTTGACATCCAGGATGTTGTTCATAATATTCTAGGATGTTTACAATAATTCTTAAATTGTTCTTTATTTGTATTTTTGGAAGAAAGCCTGATTGATCTCTGTGTATTATTTGGGTCAATACCTTCTTAAATCTAGTTGCTATGATTGTCGCAAATATTTTATAATCTACTTTTAAAAGTGATATTGGTCTGTAGTTTTTAATGTCATTATCTTCAGTATTGGGTTTGTGGATTAGTGTTATTAGCGCCTCATTCCATGTTTTTGGTATTTTTCCTGTAGTTCTAGCATTCTATATCAAATCTTTAAATATGGGTAATAGTTCATGGTCCACTTTTTGATCAACTTTGGCAGAAATGCCATCTGGGCCCGGCGATTTCTTTTTCTTTTGTCTTTTAAAAGCTTCTACTATCTCACAGGTTGTAATGGATCCGTTCAAAAATTTTCTTTGCTCTTCATTAAATTTCTTTTCGTTGTATTTTATAAAAAATTATTTGCGTTCCTGTTGATCTTTTGTTGTTTGTTTATATAAAGTTTTATAGAAGTTTTCCATGATTTTTTTAGATCTTGATTTTTATATTTTATCTCTTGATTTTCATTCCTTAGATTTGAAATCATCCTCTTTTCTTTTTCTTTCCTAAGTTTATATGATAGCCAACGAGTGACTTTATTTGCATTTTCAAAATAATATACTTTAGTATATTCTATTTTATTAGCTATTTCTTGTGTTAGTAGCAAGTTTATTTGATGCTGAATCAATTTTATCTTAATATTTATTTCGTTTATATTTCTTTTATTTTTCCAAATAGTTTCTTCATTTTTGAGATCTTTTGTCAATTTTTTAAAATTTCTCCCTTTTTTGTTTTTTTCCTCCAAGCCTCTTGGCTTATAAATAAACCTCTCAAATATGCTTTTAATTTATCCCAGATATTATTTAATGACATCTCCTCTGTTCTATTTATTTTTAATAATTCTTTCACTTCAGATTTGATTCTTTTCACAAAGTTTTTATCTCTTAAAGTGGCCATTTGTTTCCATTTTGTTAATTGCTTACTTGCTTCATTATTAAAGCTTAAACAATACAGCTGGCACGCACACACACACACACAAATGGCTTCAGTGCTCCCAGATCCTTCAGGGGAAACCTCCAATAAACCTGAACTTGTCGGTATCTCTTGAAATATCAGTAGCCTGCTAAGTTCTGCCAAAACCTATAAGGAAGCCAGTGTGATGCAGTGGTCAGAGCGTGTTGGACTAGGACTAGGGAAGTTCAAGTACCCCTTATGAATCTCTCCAGGAACAATCACTCTCGGTCTTGTTGATGAGCTTATCTCACAGGGTTTTGGTGAGAGTGAAATGAGAAAGAACCCTGTATGCCACCCTGAGATCCTTGGAGAAAGGAAAAGACAAAAAAAAAAAACCCTTAAACAGATTGGCTAAAGTGTTCTCCAGGACACAGGGTTTTTTTGGCCTGCCCCAGCCCTTCTTTCTATGTGGCAAGCCAACCAGCTTCTTGCGATTCCTTGTCCATTATGTAGATAGACAGGGACCAGCTCAGGTTGCAGCAGCTCCCCATACACTTGATAGAAACGTTACTGCCCCAGTGTCACAAGAGCTGCACCTATATGCTTCTGTAGATATGGTGGCAAAACTACATTCAAAAGGCGGGTATTATGCTTGCCCAGGGCTTTTTTTGTAGAAAAAGCCCAGCAGGAACTAATTAGCAGGAACTAATTAGCATAGGCCACACCCAACAGCAGAAACTCATCAGTGTATTAGGCCACACCCCTGACAGCACAGCTCATTACCATATTAGGCCACAACCCCATGCCTTCCCTTGGTTTTGCCTGGGCAAGCCAGCCCTTGGATAGGCTGGGTAAGGCCACGGGGATGCATTTAAATGTCTCCCAATCCTTCCAGGCCCCCCTGTCCCGCCTGCCTCAGAGTCACCAGGAGGGTTGCTCTCCAGGCCTTCCTTCTGTAGTCATACACACAGAGGTTTTGGCTGTAGTGGGCGTGGCCAACTCTGAAGTCAGCCGGAACTCCGTTCCTGTGTGTTCCTGCCCAAAAATAGCCCTGTGCTTGCTCTACTGAGATTTTCTCTCCACTTTGAGCTTTTCACAATTCTCTGTAAAAACCACTAAGTCACTGGCAATCTCTTCCTAACTCTTGGCCTCACCCACTTCCTTCTATTCTCCTGATCTCATGATCCTCCTGCATTCTTACTACTTTGTCTTTTTTTTTTGTCTCCCCCCCACACCCTTGATACTTCTGTTTTTTGGATCCTCTAAATGTATCTAACTTGGTGATCAAGATTTATTAGTCTTGTTGGTTTACAGTAGTAGTTAAAATAGCATCAGAAACATTTGGAGTAACTATAAGAAAAGGCAGGAATTTAAAATATGCTAAAACTGGAAAAATGGAGCTGCGGTGGCTCAAGTGGTTAAGACGCTGAACTGCAGGCTGTGGAAGGTCAGTAGTTCAGCAGTTCAAGACCCGGGTGCCGCAAGACGGGGTGAGCTCCTGTCTCTAGTTCCAGCTCCTGCCAACCTAGCAGTTCGAAAGCAAGAAATTGCAAGTAGATAAATAGGGACCACTTCGGTGGGAAGGTAACAGCGTTCCGTGCGCCTTGGTGTTTAGTCATGCCGGCCACATGACCACGGAAACGTCTTCGGACAGCGCTGGCTCTTCGGCTTTGAAACGGAGATGAGCACCGCAACCCTAGAGTCGGATTCGACTGGCTTTCGAGCAAGGGAACCTTTACCTTTACCTTTAAAACTGCTTACATTGCACTGAGGTGAAAGCATAATAGCAATAATAACCTGTATTTAGTTAAATGACTGAAGGGTCCAATAGGGGCAGCACAGTCACAATGTGTAAAAACACCATTTGATTTTTTTCCCAATGGAAGCTTTAGAAGAAAGCCAATGTATCATTTGAGTCTGATCTTTGTTCCACAGCAGACTTTGAAAGAGGCCAAGCTAGCCATGTTAGGAACACTGACTAAAAAAAAAAAGAGAACTCATCATTTCCAGGCAGCCTGTCCACACTGCGTGAATGATTGCATCTGAAGAGATGCACAGTATGGCATGCCAGAAGAATGTATCACTGTATCAATACCTTTATAATGTCAAGAGTTTCTTTAAGAAGTGTGAAACTTCGTGTGCATGCAGAGCCACCATGCAGCACAAACGATGTTGGAACCCATTTGCCACTCCCACTGATTTCGGAGCTCTAGGTACAGTGTGGTGATATAATTTTTATTTTATTTTTCTGTTTAAAACATCTTTACGCTGCTTTTTGACCCAACTTAGGGTCCACAGGGTGGTAAACAATAAAAACATTAAAACAAGATTAAAAAATACATAAATTAGGACAATTAAAAACAAACACATGAACAGGAGGAAGGGTAAATTAGAATCAATGAGGTAATGCCAGACAAAACAAAACTCTTTACTTACTGGGGGAAGACTGTCATAGAAGGAAGGAGGCATACATGTTACCCAAAGAGGCAGTCTCCTGTTTAATTGGGGGAAATTAGCTGAAAGGAGACAAAGAGAGAGAAGAAGAGATTGGATTTATACCCACCCTTCACTATCCAAAGAAGTCTCAGAGCGGCTTACAAACTCCTTTCCCTTCCCTTCCCACAACAGACACCCTGAGAGGTAGTTGGGGCTCAGAGAGCTCTTGACAGAAACTGCTCTTTTTCAAGAGCAGCTCTTATCAGAGCTATGGCTCACCCAAGGTCATCCAGCCAGGTGCATGTGGAGGAGTGGGGAATCAAACCCGTGATATTGTATGAAGGGTGTTTATGTCTCTCTCTAAGTGCTAAACTGCCCCTGTGGAGATAATTCCTTAATTTTGGTGTCATGACCAAGAAAGCCCTTTCTCAGGTTGCTGCTTATCTAGCCACAGGTGGCAGAGGAACCAAACACAGGGCCTCTGAAGTTGACCATTGTGGTTGGGTAGGTTCACCTGGGAATAAGTGGTCCTTAAAGTATGCCTGTGCCAAGCTGTATAGGACTTTAAAGGTCAATACCAGCACCTTAAATTACATTTGTTGTTCAGTCACACAGTCGAGTCCGACTCTTCGCGACCCCATGGACTAGATCCCCCCAGGCCCTCCTGTCTTCCGCCGTCCTCTGAAGTTTGCTCAACTTCATGTTCGTTGCATCGATGACACTGTCCAACCATCTCATCCTTTGTCGTCCCCGTCTTCTTTGACCTTCAATCTTTCCCAGCATCAGGGTCTTGTCCAGTGAGTGCTCCCTTCTCATTTGGTGGCCACATACAGCACCTTCAATTGAGTCCAGGAGCAAATTGAAAGCCAGAGTAGGTGGAACAAGACTGGAGTGGTATGGCCCCTACAACCCACTTCAGTCAGAGTTCTGGCTACAGCATTCTGTACCAGTTATAGCTTCTATGCAGTCTTCAAGGGTCGCAGTCTAATCTTGATATTACCAGGGAATAAACCACCATGGCAAGAACTTTTTTCCAGGAAAGGCCACAGCTGGCTCACCACCCAAAGCTCCCAGCAGCTTCATGCAGATGTTTAAAAGTATGTAGGAAATGATGGAACCTTGCAGGAGCTTGCAGACTAGCCTTGGCCATAGCTGTATCTCCTCAGTGTGTGCATGTCACATTATTATCCTTGATGAGTGCTGGCTCCTTATTATTTACAGACCTGTTTTATAACCTTTATTTGGAACCTCACCCTGTAGTGAATTACTTAAAACCTGCCTTGCCCTGAAAAGGTCTTTTATTTTTTGTGTGTATGCAACATGATTTAGACCACTGAAGAAGGCCCTTAGGGCTGAAACACATCTGGCTTAGTTGTTATATATTTTTATGTGAAACCATTGCTGACATCTTATAGTCACTGTACGTGCAACTCTAATATGTTGCTGTACATTCACAAGGAAGACCAAGGCTACTTCAGTCTCCTAGTCAAACCTGAAAACAGATTCGAATAGACTTTAAAGACATTGCCTTATATTTGTCTTAGAAAGATGGTAATTTGAGAATTTGGCCTAAAAACATGTGATCTTAGATAATTTCAAAACAAGGCTTAGCGACTGCTGTACAAGAAGTTTAGTCTGTGTTCAGATTAAAGTTGTTTTAAATTATTCCTTGTTGCGTTAGTGTATCTGTGGAATCAGAAATATTACATCCTGTGTCGGCTCTCACCATTTTGGAATTTCTAATCAAATAAAATGATCCCCCCCAGCACATAGCTCTGGTGTCTAATGAAGGGGCCATTGCAGCATTTGCTAGTGCTTGGAGTAAGGTATTCCCAAAGCCATATGGTTTTTACATGTATCACAGCATTGTCTGGTGTTACACAGAAAAGCTGAGCTGTTAGCCAAATTGCCTTATTTTATTGATAAATTTGGGGAATTATGATTATAAAATGGATATAGGCATTAATGATAGGACCATAGCTTTTGTTTACTAGAGTTTAAGTTCCCAGTATTCAGGAATAGACACTGAGGCTAGATTACTAAAGCAGTGATTTCTTTACTGAAGGATTCTCACACATACAAACATAAAATCAAGCACACAAACACTCAATACAGAACTAAGAATTCAGAGAGAAAAATACAGAGATGTTTGCATTAGTAGGAAGCATCATTGGTGGGGTGATACTTTACCTGTCCGGTGAGATGAGTTGATTCTGCAGCGAAAAAGGGATAAAATAAGGGAAGGGGCCATGAGTTGACCAGTAAACACACGTGAGTTCCAAACTGTGCACGGAATGGAACCAGCAAGGTAGGGTGGGGTTGAGAGAGTCAAAAGCAAGAGAGAGAGCAAAGGCACAAGCTCTTTTATACCTGAAACTGTGACCTGAGGCAGGGCTGCTTTGGTCACCTGGCCCCCAGGAAATATTAAGAAAACTTAAACTCTTAAAACTAAGACTGGGGCAGAAAAAGGGATTAATAGTTGGGCAATCGTGAACTTAATGTTCGGCAGGGAGTGACACCTCTTTGGGAAGGGGTAGACAAGGGAGAGAAGGAAGAGAACCAATCAGGTTGCAGGACTGGTGCTTTGAATTAACGACCAGATCCTTGACAGCTGCGTTATCTTGATGGGTAGCAGGAAGACTTGATGGCTCGCTATTGTTGCTGCTGGGCACATCCTTTTGTCTTAGGCTGGAGAGGAAGGCATGTTTCTTCTGGTGATGTTAATATGTGAGGGTGGGGGAGGAATGCCTGCGTGATGGAGAAGGGAATTTTTCATGTCATCTGCAAGAACATCTTATCCTTTTTGCAGAGCATGTCTTCCCTCTGTGATCTGCTACTGTTTCTGCATGCATGGGGGTCAGGGCTTGTGATGTGCATTCTGGTGCTGGCATGGCTGTGGAGATGCAGGAGCAAGAGGCTTCTTGTAGTCCCGGGGGTCCACATCTGGCTTGGGATGCTGCTTAGGCACAAGGCTCCCCTTGGCCAAAGTACATGCCATAGTCCAGTATAAGGGCACTGTTTTGGGGCTATAGTTCTGTCCCTTGCCCTGACTTTCTCTTTTCACAGTTCAGCAAAGCAGTCATATTTAAAAGTCTTTAATAATGCCATCTAAAGTGACTGCATGGCAACAGATCATGACTATGGTTATGTACCCTATAAGTGCAGAAACTGCATTGACTCACTCTGTTCATTATCTGTGAAGACTTACAGGATAGTTTAAGACTGAAGCCTTCAAAACACTTTTCAGCCTCTCTTTGACCATTGCCACACATATGCAAAACCTAAAAAAGAAGCTTTAACTAGGTTCCCAGACCCCCATGTGGAGCAGGGTTTCCTCCGATTTCAGGGGCTGCCATCCATTGCTGGCCAGCTGGCCAGTGGGGGAAGCCCCACCCCCAAACAGCCCCTCCCATGTTGATGTTGTCAGTGTGAGGACATCACCAGGAAGTGACATTTTTTAAAATTTATTTATTTACATGTGATTTGTATACCGCCCATGACCCCTAATGGGTCTCAGAGTGGTTCACAGAGTACTACAGCGTAGTAGTTAATCCTACCTAGGGCCACAATGCAGTGAGGGGAGGGGGTAGCCTACCAGCACCCTTTTATTCGGCATCATCCTTTCTTCTCTGGCAGCTTACTTTGTTGTTCCGGTGATCCAGACGGCTGTCAGCTGGGCTCGAGCAGGCTGTCTCGTTTTTTCTTTCCCCCGGAGCGGCGCGTCTTTGGGTGCAGCTTTGGCCAATGTCCTGACGGCTCCTGCCGCGCTGCATCCCACGTCAGCGCGTTGCTCTGGCTCCGCCTCCGCTCGATCCAGCCGCTGCCTTCCCTGGGTCGCTCTCCGCTGCCGCCATTGCTTTCTCGCCGCCGATTCTCCTTTTCCTTACTGCTGCCGATCGCCTTCCCAGCGTAAGCCAGGAGGAGGGTGCCCCGTGCCACCTAGGGCAGGTACCCATTCCTCTGTTGTTATTAGAGCCGCTGGGTTGGCGGGAGCTGGGACGAGGGCCGGGGGCTCAACCCGGCCGCGTTGGGGATTTGAACAGCCGTTATGGCTGTTCGCTACAGATGTTATCAGCAGGCGTTGTATTGCCTGCGCCACCACTCCCTAAGCGCCACCGCTCCCTAACTTCTACTGCTCCTGCCACACACACCCGTACGGGGAGGGTGCCCCCTGCCACCTAAGGGCAGGTACCCATTCATCTACTCGCTTATATTAATTGCTTTTGAACCGGTGGGTGGGCGGGAGCTAGGACTAGGGCCAGGAGCTCACCCTGGCCGCGGTGGGTCTCGAACAGCTGTAGCAGTTGTTCACTGATGTTACCAGCAGGCGTTTTACCACCTGCGCCACCGCTCCCTGTGGTGAAAGAAGTTTTGATAAACATTTGTTGTCCCCCCTCCAAATGCCAGGGAATGCAACAAGTGTTTTTACCACCATACTTGAAGTGTTATATCTGTCTTCACCTTAAAACCAACTGCAAAAGCTACAAATACTTTTAAGTTGCATTGATATTAATGGGACTTTGATAGATGGCCCAAAACTCCATAGATTCCAATGGGTGTGTAAATATCACTGACTTACTCTAAGCTACTCTATAGAAATTTTGGGAATTTTTTTTTAAAAAGGATTTGCCCTTTTGCCTCTCTGCTTTCCAGAAGATGTGTCAAATATCAGGACTATTTGACGCTATAATGCAGCTCAAGTAAGTGGCTTTTTAAAAAAGTTTGGTTTTTCTTTGGATTTGTAAATCGCTGCACAATGTCCCAGAACTGTGATTTAATTTGTTTGACATGCCATTCACTCTCTCTTAGATTCTCTTCTAGGACATGCTCTGCTATTACCAGCATTTTGGGGGAGAAGATACCCTACATCAGTGGTGTCAAACATGCGGCTTGGGGGCCGGATCAGGCCCCCGGAGGGCTTCTATCAGGCCCTCAGTGGAACTGGCTGTCTTCTGCTTCTTCTTTCAGTTCTGCTGCTGCTGCATCATTATAGGTTTGCAGCTTACAGATACACACCTGAACAGCATATGCAAGATTGCAACAGCACAGACATTTTGATGTAATAATTCAGAGTAAGAGGTGTCAGTTATCAGACACTGTTAAATAAACAAAATATTGCAGGAGTATTAATGTTTTAAGCATGTTTTTATTTTAAGTAAAAAAAAACTCCTTTGTGTTAGTGTCCTTTATAAAGTTTATATCTCCGCTACCTGGCATTACATTTCATGACACACATGGCCCGGCCCAACAAGGTATTATTTATGTCAGATCTGGCCCTCATAACAATTGAGTTCGACACCCCTGCCCTACATGATAAATTTATCCCAAAGGATAAATCATTAACATTATAATTAACAGCAGTAAATAAATCGAGGAAGTTATATAGCATAGAACCATGGGGGTCCATTTTAGATGCATTTTTTTAAACCGCTTGATTAACAATTACAGTAGAAAAGTAAATAAAATTCGCAAGTGATGCTAAATGGAAAGATTCTGCAGGTTCCACTGTAGAAAGAGGAATTATGCTCTGAGACACTTAATCCTCCTTGACTTACCATTCTGGCTTAGTGTATGCCAGCTTTTGAGTCCCATTACAGCCATGCTTGAATAAGAATCATTCGAAACGCGGCAACAGGCATCCGGATTACACGTCGGCTTTTTATGGCTCAGAAAATTTGATGAATTGCACTCCAATTTGGACTTTGATATTGCTTCTATGCTGGAATAGACACATGGAAAGACTGTGACTTGGATAGTGTGCCTAATGTTTCTGTTGCTCTAAGGATCCTTCTCACACTTCCAGTGTCAGTGGCAAGTGGTGAACACAGTTTCTCAAAGCTCAAACTTATAAAAACATACATACTCTCAACAATGCTGCAAAACATGGTTTGGCAACTATATCAATTGAACATTCCGAAGCATCACCACGTGACCTGAAGGAGTTGGTGACAAAATTTGCAAAGTAAAAGGCATGCAAAAATGAGATTCTGATGTGCCTGAAATGGAAACATCCAAGAGACTTAAATGTTAAAATCACAAATCACATGATTATTCAAAATGAGTTATTCCTGTGCTAAAACTGTTTTCTGTTTGAGAAAGAAAATCAAAGATTGTTGAATTATTTATTTTCACATTTTTTTATTTTTTTTAGCAATGTCAAGTTTTGTGCTTTTCATTTTTCCTACAATGCATCTGTTTGTGAAAATGGGGGGGGGGAGCTAACAAGTAGTTAGTCTTGCCTAGGGTGCAAAAAAGCCTTGCACCGGTCCTGTTTTCTCCAGGAAACAGATATTTGTAGTTTGAAGATCAGCTGTAATCTCTAGCTCCCATCTAGAAGTTGGCAACACTAGAAGCAACATTATAGTTCCAAATAAAGCCTTGAGGTACTCCATTAAATGAGAACAAAAATATCCCCAGAAGAAACTGCAACTCATCTCTGTTACAGGATTAATGGTAATGTCTCTTAGGGAAAATAATTAATCACATGCCAAATTGTTAAAAAAATTGTAATATGTTCACAAGACCTCAGCCAGAGAATCTGAAATTCCTACAAGAGCAATATAAACAAAGTATGCTTCTTGCATGAACATTTGGTTGAACTTTTGAACTTCCCATATCAGTTGAAACTCTCCAATGTGTGGTTGATACTTGTTTGGTGTGTCTTAAAATAAGTACTGTTTGAACTGAATCCTCGGCAACATCAGAGAGGAAATTTAAAAAAAATGATTTGCTGGGACTGAGGGGGAAAAAAAGGAAATGATGCTGTGTCTTAAATGCTGCTGTTTAATGTGGCATTGGTCCAGGTAGATCCATTTAGCAGCTGTTCTGAGATACATGAGCCTGAGAAGATTTCAGATCCATGCTGGACTGCAAGTGCTCACCATAATCACTTTGCATTTCCCTTGGAAAAACAATAAAGAAAATGTGCTTTACCTAATTAATTTCATGTGTTCCAAGACTTCAGTGGGTTTTTTTTTAAAAAGGAAAAACCTATTCCATCCAGTCCTACATCATTCAAACAATATGGAATTGTAGAACGTGAAATTATTATGGGAATACACAGGGGCAAGAGGAGAATGAAGATGAATGAAAACAAGGAACACTGTAATGCACATGTGATCAAGGAAAAGTACTTTCCCCCTCAACTGTGTTGTCTACTGTGTGAAAAATCAGTCCTGCCTTCAACAAAGCCAACAGCGTAAGTTCATGCCTGCTTTCTGCAGACCATATGGGGGCTAGCAATCTATCTTGCACAAATGAGCATAATAAGGTACTGATATCTTGAATGGCTTGGGAAGAGAGAATTTTGAGCAGAGAAGCAGCAATAGCACTTAACCCTTTCTCTTCTTGCAGGTTTTTCATTCTAGATCATACCCATACATAGTTTGTTCTCCTTGGGTTTTAAAATATGGGTACAGACATCCATTTTGGTCAATAATGTGTCTGAACAATAATGATCCCAAACCAAAGAATGTAGGTTCAGTGTTTTCTGGAAAATGATCTCCCTGAAAGATCAGTTTTATGGCTTGGAGGCACTATTAGAATTGCTACTGCAGAAAGACATTCAAGTCTACAATTCCTTAAATCAATTTGTTTGGGTTTGCCAACTGCATCCTTCTTGGAAAAGGAGGTTTGGCCACCAATATCTATGCTCTGACCAGGCTTTTTAGTGCAATGTGGTCTACACGGAGTCGCCTTTGAAAACTGCTTGGGAATTTCATTAGGACAGAATGTATGCTGACTTCTACTTCTTCATGGGAGCAGCAGTCCTAAAAACGTGGCTCTGGCTGCTGATTTGTTCCCAAAGACAATTCAAAATGCTGATACTTTCCTTTAAAGTGGTGTTACATGTGCTCACATTCACTGGAGGCCAACCAAGATGCCATCTCTGACAGAGGTTCTGCCAGTCTGACTGTACTCCTTTTACAAAAATATTTCATGTTGGGGAACTATTGTTTCCAAGTGTAGGTATGGGCATGAACTAGGAAAATGTGGTTTGGTTTGTGATTTGTGGCATGCCTGGTTTTCAACCAATGAACCATCACAAATTTTGGGGGCTAAACAAACTGGTTCAGGGTGTTTTGGGGGGGGCTTTTTTGTCTCTTTCATATATGTGTGTGTGTGTGTGTGTACCCAGAAGTCATGGCAACCTCTGGTGACTGACCCTCTACTGGGGGGCTGGAGGATATTCAGAGAGGTGGCTGAATAAAGCCTGCCCCTGTCCTCCTGACTGCTGGTATTTCAAGGAGGTCTCCCATTCAAGTACTTTCCAGAGTCAACCCTGCTTAGCTTCTAAGATCTGATGAGATTGGGCTTGCCTGGTCTATCCAGGTCAGGGAAAATTGGTTCAGTTTGTGAGGTTTGTGATGTGGTAGAATGCCCCCTTCATCATGCTAGAGACACCAGACTTACAGAGGATCTCTGGTTGACTCTCCTGTACCTGCCCTCCAAGTTTGGTGAGGAATGGATTTATGGGATCCAAGTTACACCCCCCAAAAAAGGTGCCTCCATCCTCCATTGTTTTCAATGAAGGGGAAAAAACAGCAAAAAGGTAAGGCAATAGAAGCCCAGATGAACAGAATCAAAGCACAAGAGAATCGCTACAGTAGAAATTAAAGGTGGGGGCATTTTTGCAAGCCCAGCAGAACCAGTGCCTCCGTGGAACTGCAAACCCAACAGGACTAAGGTCAATTCAGAGACTCTCTGTAGTAGAAACTGAAGGTGGAGGAGCATTTTTGCATGTCCAGCAGAACCAGTGCAATATACTAGTGCCCAGCAGAACCCAGTGCCAATGTGGCAATGCCAGCTCAATCACAAGCCAAACAAGACTAGAGAATTCCACCCCCACTGTTGCTTTGAAGTTTGGTAAACATTTTATTTGAGCAAAGACAGTGTCTGGAAATGTATCAATTCATGAACCTCCACAAACTGCTTGAAAATTCATAGAAACTTTGTGCTGGTTGATCTGTCATGAACGTCAGTTCACAAACCATGAACTGGTCTAAAATCGCCATACCCAAGTGTGCCCGGGCCCCAGGGCTTGGAAGCATAGGGAAGAGGGACCTCAGCCTTCCCTCCATTACCCAAGTAAAAATGGCTGCAGGGGGTCCTATTTGCCCTGCTGTGGGGCTGAATGTGTGGTGACTGGTTGATGTTACAGGGCTTTTTCCAAATGCCTATGACACCTATGAAACTTCCTTCCTGCCTCTAATCACCTAGCACCTTTCCTGCTAATTTTAGAAATGAGCGGGAAATATTTCTATTTTCTTGTGTGTTTTAGTTCCCTCTTGCTACTGGCTTCTGATGTCTTGTTCTAAAGTGCATGGCTGTTAAGTATTTTAACTGATTCTAATTATTTGCAGCCAACCGGATTGGCTTTTAAATAAATTACCTGCTACTGTTGTGTCTTTTAATTGTTGTTTTACTGACTGTGTTGTTTTCAGATTATTTATTGTTTTGTTTTATTTTTTTAAGAAGCAGACTAATTAAATCTAAAAAAACTTAAATAGTCCCTCACTGTTATTGTACTGAGCCAGGACAGTACCAGGAAACTGATGAAGCTTGAGTCACCTGAACAATGGGTAGCCAGGATCCTGGAAGGGACCTATAGATTAGGAGTTGTACTGTAAATAGCCTATCACGAGGAGTGTGTGTGGGGTGTGTGGTGTGTTTTGTACACATATAAGCAGGGCCCCTGCCCTGTTTGAGTTGTCTTAGAGTTAAGCTGAAATCACTAATAAACTATGAGCTGATCACTATATGCATCTCAAACTGAGTATATTATACTCACCATTTCTCTGCTCAAGTTTATCTGCAGTTACTTTTCTTTGAAGAAAATGAACAGCACTGTGACATGCATTTATACATAATGTATAAAAGCTCCTAAAATCATAGCTGTCTTCTTTGGAGTTGCTTACCTGTTCACCTACTCCCCCTGCCCAATCCTTTCACTTTCTTCTTGCTTCTGGCCACCTAGAATGCAAGCGCATCATCATTTTGCCTCTCCAAACTAGACTGGCTCTCAAAAATATCAGTCCCTCACTGAAAAGAACAATGTGACATGATTGGAGCTGCTTTGTGTACATGAAAGAGCTGAAAAGAACTCAGCACAGAACTTGTTTGAGCTAGGGAAGAAACTCTGGAGAACTTTACCCCTTGCTCTGCTTTCTGGTTTGGACTAAATAGTAGAAAGGTCATTGTGTGTATTTGCTTTTGTGATTGTTTTTCTGGAAAGCTGGTAGAGAGCTATTGTGTGTGTGTGTGTGTGTGTGTGTAGATATATATTTATATAATTTGGTATACTGTCTCCTAACGCTACATTTTATGTCTTCAAAACATTTGTATCCCAATCCCAGAAGAGATCATTCAACCCTGCAAGATCTTGGATAAATCCATCATGTTTGTCTTTTACTGCTGGAAGAGACCACCAGAAAAGGTTTATTTGAAAGTTTTTGTAAATATTGAAGCTTTCTGATCTGCATGGCTTTAATCTACAAATACTGTTATAGATATTTATGTTTCTCATATAATATATACAGGGAGGCCAATTGCAGAGCAACATTATAATAAAAGTTCCAAGTGCTGGATTTCAACTTGGAAGCACATTTTATTTCAATGCACACCTGGTGTTTCATTATTTTTTAACAAATGGATGCCAACCCTGGTACTCTCAAATCTTCCTTTCAGTTGTGTGACACTTCTGGGACATTCCCAGTCAACATTACACCGAGAGCCAAGCTGCAAGTGATGGCAACCACAGGTCCATATCCCATGGCCACTAATGTAAATTTGGAAGGATTTGTAGTTCTTCAAAAATTGCTGCATCGCCCCAGTCTGGGTCGGGCATGCAGCAGGTTGGCCCCAAGAGTTCTTGTTCCTCCCCCCAATGCCTTTTCAGGTGCAGAAATAGCCTGTTTTGGTAGTTGAAAAGGCAGGCGGGGGAAATAATAGCTCCCGTAGCCACCACACCATGCTCCTGATCCAGATTGGGGCTTTGTGGCAATTTTCAAAGAAATGTTAAGGCTTCTAAAATAGTACCAGCAGCCATGGGATAGTCTCCAATCCAAAATACCCTGTTTTCCCGAAAATAAGACCTACCCAAAAAATAAGCCCTAGCAGGATTTCTATGCATTTGTGGTATAAACCCTAGTGTGTCTTCTTGAGAAAAAATAAATATAAGACAGTGTCTTATTTTCGGGGAAACAGGGTAGTAACCAGGATTGACCCTGCTTAGCTTCTGAGAAATGTCTCCTACGTAAGTCATCAGCCACACTGAAAGCATTTCCTGCCCTGTTTTTGTGATAAGTTGATCACAAACATTACATCTTGCGTCATTTATCACAATCATATTGGGGGGGGGGGTCCTAGAATTTAAACCAGCATTAAATATTTTGTCTGGAAGCCTTTAAATGTTCTTTCAATTGACTCTCTCTCCATTTTCCCCACAGTTCAGATGCTATCCTTGTACAAAGTAGTAAAGAGGTTAATCCTGTGGTTCATATATACAGTCATACAAGAAGTCTCTTGAGGTATTTCTGAAACTATCTGGCTGTTAGATGCTTACCACATCCTGTCTGGATCCACCATTAAGCCATGTACAGTTTTTATGGCTCTCTTTGCTGCGTTCTGTGACTGTCAATACAATTCTTTCAATTTTCTAAACTTTTACAAAAACTGTGCTTTTGTAAAAACCAGGAAAAGCATGAGAAAGCTCAGCCAAGGTCTTACCTCCATCTGGAATCAGTAATTTGATGCTGGACCTCCATCTTGTCTCTTGAAACCTAGACACCTCTTCTCCTCTTCAACGTGGTGTCAGGAGGGGATTTCCATCACAAACATATGTCTGGCACTCTGGCCTGAGGGGGAAGCAGCTGAAGGAGGAGCTGTAGAGGGAAAGTAGTGGGAGGAAGAAACATGCACTGCTTTGCTATGGTATTTCTGCCCTCCCATGCTACTCTGTAGAAGAGAAGTGGTTGCTGAGTTTCAGCAAAACCAAGTGCACATAGAACTTCCATAGGGGAAAATGACTGAAGCTGCATGGGATTGTCAAAAATTGGAGCTGGCATTCACATTATTCAGTGTCTCCCTAATTTAAATTTATTCTAACCACATTATATAGTGGGATTAAGTCTGTTATCAACTGTGTATCTCAAAAGGGCAAAGGTGCTTCTGTTAAACATGGTGTACAGTAAAAAGTGAGCATGCTCAGTACTGTTTAGTTGCAAAAAAATCCAACAAGCAGCCATTTTTATTGTTTAGCTGGCTTCTGTAAGAAGATGTGAATTACTGATACAGAAACAGCAAGATCCTCCTTGGCTCATTCCTAGAGAGAACCCATTATTGAGACAGCCTTGTTTGTGAAGTAAGGGACATGAAGCAGCTGTTATTGTTCATGGAATAGCTACAGTATGACTTATTCTAGGCTGCTGAAATTTTAGCCATCCATAGCTGCAGATAGTTTAAATGTACCATTACTATAAAGGAAATGCTCATTCCCCCCCCCCTGCAACTTACCATGATGAACTTTGATAACTTGTGTTGTGAACTCTGGGTTGGGAAACTCCTGGAGATTTGGGGAGGATGGAGCTTGGGGCTTGGGAGGGACCTCAGCAGACTATAATGCCATAAAGTCCACCCTCCAAAACAGCCATTTCCTCCAGGGGAACTGATATCTTTCATCTGGAGATCAACTCTAATTCTGGGGAACCTCCAGGCCCCACCTGGAGGTTGGCAGCATTATTAGATAACCTTTGACCTAGACTAGATCTAAGTGACAGCAAATTCTTAGTACTCCAGATTTTAAGACATTAACAATGCCATCCTAAACAGGATTGCATTTATAATAATTCAAGCATGTGGTATCAAAACAGTTCAAACTTTATTGCAACAGGCAAGACCTGGTCTGGACCTGCTAGGCCATAAGCAGTCACAACCAACAACCAACATAACAAGTGATAAATAAAGCTAACACAAAGGCTTTCCCTCAAGTGTATGTGTTAAAATAACTGTACCATACAATAAGGCAACTCCACCAAATTCACAGCTCCTTATATGGTTGCCGACTCTTGGTTGGAAATTTCCTAGAGATTTAGGGGTAGAAGCTGTGAAGGGCAGGGTTTGGGGTGGGAGGAACATCAGCAGGATATAATGCCATAAAGTCCATTCTCAAAAGCAGTCATTTTCTCTAGGGGAACTGATCTCTGTTGTCTGGTGTGACGGACTGAATTATTAAAAGCTTAGAAGTGCTGTGTAAATAAATAAAGGACTGTGAAGGGTTAATTCTTCACAGAGCCAGAGAACCTTGAATGACAGGCTGCTCCAAGAAATCTAATTGGTTAGCATGAGTTGAACAGGGAAAGACTTCTGAATTGGATGCTGAGGAGGATTCAGTCTGATTTCAGACCTAGCTGAGAAGTGTCAAGTACTGAGAGTTTTGAAATTCAGCCCTGATTGAGAGCAGTTTAACACAGACAGGAGAACTGGGGAAAGTTGGCAAGAACTAGTGGGTAGTTAGATGGAGACTCCCATTTGGGCCAAAGAAAGGGGATAGATCTTCTAGTGAGAGGAGAATTCCCCTACCAGTCAAACTGGGAGTCTGAAGAGTGCCGGGATCCTTGGTCTGGTGTGGTTAGAAACTGCCTTTAGAGACCTTAAGAGTCAGTTAAAAACTCAAGAAGAGTACTGGTGTTTGAAGAGAAGGAGTTTGGGTACTGGAAAGAGTGCACCAGCCTTCTGGAAACCAAAAGAGCCAGAGAATATGCAAAGAAAGTGTACTAGAGTGTTTGGAAAACACTGGAACAAAAGCCTCTCAACATAAAGATTTATGAACAGCTTTAGAAATTCTCATTAGCCTGAAACATAAGAACTAAAGTCTGTGCATGTACTGATTTTACCTCAGAAATTTCAGCCCCTGATTTCACTTGACCTTTCCCCTCTGTGTTAAATAAATATTTTGTTATTTTTGAATTTCAAAATGCCTTGAGTGCCATTTAAGTTGTTTAAGTTAAAGCGGGCTTCTGCTCCTTCCCTCGGGTTCCTGGACTAAGCCAACAGCCAAAATATTGTACGGTGACAGGGTGGGACAGCCAAAGTTCTTCAGCAAAGAAGAAAACACATTACTAGGGTGGCCCAGTCAGTAAAGAGAAATGGAGTTGCCTCTGAGGGAGGGAAGTGGGTAGGGCCATTATATCTGGAAATCAGCTGCAATGCCAGGGCAAGGGTACATCCCTTTTACCCCCTTCTGCAGGACTGTATATACCTTTCTGCTCACACATGATCTCATATGAAGCTGCCTTATACTGAATCAGACCCTTGGTCCATTAAGGTCAGTATTGGTTACTCAGACTGGCAGCAGCTCTCCGTCTCAGGTGGAGAATTTTTACAACACCTACCACTTGACCCTTTTAGCTGGAGATGCCAGGGATTGAACCTGAGACCTGCATGCCAAGCAGATGCTCTGCCACTAAGCTACAGCTAGGTTTGCCAGCTCCAGGTTGGGAAATACCTGGGGATTTTGGAGTGGAGCCTGAGGAGGGTGGGGTTTGGAGAGGGGAGGGACTTCAATGGGGTATAATACTATAGAGCCTACCTTCCAAAGTGGCCATTCTCTTCAGGAGATCAATGGAAAGGGATTTTCCAGTTACCATATTTGTAAAAGCATCTTCTCTTGCATGCATGCAACCGTAATAAATACTTCTGTATGTATGATGATCCCTTCCTTTTATATATGCAAAAGAGATGGGACTTCGATGAACACCAGCTGATGGGATAAACAGTATTAATGAACAGGTAAGGGAAAAGATAGAAAATGGTAACGTAAACAATTTAAAAAGAAGACAGGGTGTTTTTGAGCTATCCAAGAAGCTTTTCTTGGGAGTATAGTAGTTTAAAAATATAGTAGCTGAATTTCAGAATTAAATGTGCATTGAACAGTGGAATAAGGAGAGATTTGGTTTCAGCTGCCAAGCCAAAGCTCCTGTTGTGCCCAACCACAATTGGTAAGAATCCCAGCTATTTTATGGCTGCTCAGAGCAAACTGGAGCCCCATCACATTTCATTTAACTATGTCTTTTAAATGGTCAGATGTTACCTTTCCCCCCTGTTATATATTGTTTAGCTTTCAAGACTGAAGGCAAAATGCATATCTCAGTACTGTTGATTGTAGGCTTTCCAGACAAACTTGCAAGTGGTCTACATTCCCTCTCTCATATTTCCTATTCTAGGGGGAACTGTTATGAGTTTGCTAGGTTAAGATTTCCCTGTACCATTTTGCCAGTACCTTTTATGCAATTCAATTTAAATGACTTCTTATAAACAGGGAAAAGGTATGCATTTGCCTGTGACATTCTGGGTTACCAAAAGCCAGTCCAGATACTGATAGTGACTGTGGCACCTACGTGTTTGATGTGGTGGCAGACTTGGTTCCAATGTGCTAATTTTAATAGTCTGAGTAAAGTGCTAGTTATATGTTAAATACAATTGATAGTATCCAAACTCCCTTTTAAAATAAGAAAATAATCTGAGGTCAGGGAGGGGATTACACTGGATCATCGGTGGAAAAAGGTGGGGGTATGGAACTGATCTCTACTCTAAATAACCCCTCTAGGTAAAGGTTCCCTTGCTCGAAAGCCAGTCGAATCCGACTCTAGGGTTGCGGTGCTCATCTCCGTTTCAAAGCCGAAGAGCCAGCGCTGTCCGAAGACGTTTCCGTGGTCATGTGGCCAGCATGACTAAACGCCAAGGCGCACGGAATGCTGTTACCTTCCCACCGAAGTGGTACCTATTTATCTACTTGCAATTTCTTGCTTTTGAACTGCTAGGTTGGCAGGAGCTGGAACTAGAGACGGGAGCTCACTCTGTCATGCGGCGACTCGGGTCTTGAACTACTGACCTTCCACAGCCTGCAGTTCAGCGTCTTAACCACTTGAGCCACCGCAGCTCCAAATGACCCCTCTACTTGCAAGCAGATTTCTCATCTGCAGGGCTTATTTGAAACTCAGCAGGGAGAGAAGTTGTGTATGTTGGGCATTCTTTCCCAGCTTGATGTACCTCACAGGGCTGTCATGAGGACAAAAGGGCTGAACTAATGTGCCACCCTGAGTTCCTTGGAGGAAGAGAAGGATAAAATATAAGAGAGAAGTAAGCTGTTATCTATTCTCATAACTTCATGAACAGCTGCCTGGCTAGCTGAATGGATGAGGTGCCTAAAAGTATAAGCTACCCCTAAGCATATACGAACTTAATTGTGAAGAGGAGTATTGACATAGTGTAGGTGCATATATCTCCTGTGGATCTATGTGAAGCGCCCAAGTCCAGAGGCTTTATTCTTTCTAGAGTCCCAACTATCAGTCAACATAACAAAAAGGCACAGGTTGCCCTCTAATGGCTTAGGTGCTTTACAATGCCAGTTCCAGGGGTTAACCACCACTTTGTAACCTGGTCAGTTCACTTCTCATCACCTCTACCTGCTTAAACTTAGGTGCTAGGGCCATATTCCCAGCCTGAATCCTTCTCCCAATTCCTTGAGCCTTGTCCTAGCTGCTGTACCCTCCCTGGAGAGTTAAGCCAGGAGGAGGCATGAGTCGGGGAGGAACAGTTCCTTCTGGTCCAAGAATGCCACCATTCAAGTTTCCTGGAGGCTTGGTACTCTCCAGCCAAGAAAAGCTCCCGGACTATTCACTGCTTCTTCCCCACTAACAGCCATCTGCCTCCTTTACCCCCTTCAGTTTGGGACTTTTGTCTGTCTTCCCCAGTCCTTTCTTCCCTGCTCCTCCTCCCAGGCAAGCCCTCCCTCCTAAGGAGGTCTTGACCCCCAGAGGACTCCTTTGCTTCATGGGAAGCTAGTACTGGTTGACTTTTCTCCTGGTTGCTCCTTCATTGCTCCTGTAGGCCTACCTGGCTGTCTTATCAGCTCTGTAATTGGGCTGCTGCTTTCCTTAGGGTTAGGGTTGCCAGCCCTCAGGAGCGGCTGGAGATCTCCCAGCATTACAACTCATCTTCAGACAATAGAGAAAATGGCTGCTTTGGTGGGTGGACCATACAGTTTTATACCCTGACTAGAAATAATGCCCGTTGCGGAAATAAATACAACGGGATCTAGAAAGAGGCTCTGGGAGAGTGCTCTGGCTTTCGGCAAACAGTGTCAGTTTCCTGTGGCAACCTCAGCAGGGTTTAATGACAGAGTCCACTGTTTTCTCCAGAGGGACTGATCTCTGCTACCTGAAGAGCATTTGTATGTTTGAGTTATCTGTAGCCCTCACCTGGAGAGTGGTAACCATGTTACCCATTCTCCTCTCCCCTATGAGGTATGTTATGCAACTGAAAATGCCAACTGCCTTGCGGGGGGGGGGGAGTTTGAGGTGTGGAATGGACTGAAGTCCAATCAGCTTCCATATGCAAAAGACCAGGTTGTTGCAGCAGTTGTGGTGTGGGTGGGACACGGGCTTTGCCTTCTGATTGGTGGCGATATATGCTGAGGAGCAGTGCCATCAGCCATACACTAAGGGAGTGCATTTTAGAATTAGAACTTTGGCACCCACTATTCAATTATATATAAGGAGAGATGTGGCCCCTCCCCTCCCAAAACTCTGCCTTCCCCAGGTTCCACCCCCCAAATCTCCACAAATTTACCTACCTAGAGTTGACAACCCTACTTAGGGCTGTGGCCATACTCCACTCCTTCTTCCCCAGGGATAAGGTGCCTTGGTTTGTGACTATTCAACACAACAATGTTTTGGGTCTTAAACCCCCTCCCCATTGCAAAATGTTTTGTTTATGTAAGTCAATTTATTTATAAATCCTGATTTCCCACACCTTCTTCTGTGCCAAAAAGAATATGGGAGTCTTTGGTCCTAATTTTTCATGCATTCTAGATATAATGCTATGTTAAGATTTTTCATTTTTGAAATCTGTTTTTACCCAGCAATTCCATGTCCCTTATGTTAGTAATTTTAACAAGAACATCACTCTGTTGTTCTCTCTCAGTTCTGTGATGCACTATGGTAAGATCAGTACACGTACAAAAAGGCATTTCTTGCAAAGGCCATTAGTTGATGTACTTTTAATTATAGATTACTCAAGAAATGATGTTATGAGCAACCATAACTAAAATTAAGCAGAGTGCAAAATGAGGGGGGAAAGCAACTCAATGTGCTTCAGTGCAGTACTAGAAACTGTAAATCATACTTTATGCCAGATGACAGGTTATATATCAAAATACCCAAATAATTTGTCTTAGTATACTGTCTCCTAATGCTACATTTTATGTCTTCAAAACATTTGTATCCCAGTCCCAGAAGAGATCATTCAACCCTGCAAGACCTTGGATAAATCCATCGTGTTTGTCTTTTACTGCTGGAAGAGACCACCAGAAAAGGTTTATTTGAAAGCTATAGTAAATATTGAAGCTTTCTGATCTGCATGGCTTTAATCTACAAATACTGTTATAGACATTTATGTTTCTCATATAATATATACAGGAAGGGAGGCCAATTGCAGAGCAACATTATAATAAAAGTTCCAAGTGCTGGATTTCAACTTGGAAGCACATTTTATTTCAATGCAATTGAAATTTCAATCTTAGTAGCCTGAAGATTTTTTGGAATTTTGAGAGATCCATGGGCCCCACTTGGAGGTCAGCAGCCCTGATGGGCGTTTTTGGCCAGGACTGCATAGGCTGAAAAGGCTGGAGTCCAATAATAATGCTTCCAGCCTTGACAGTAGTAAAGAGAATCCTGAGAAATAAAGCAATGATGGGGGAAGAGAGAGAAAGAGAAACTGTCCAGGAATATATTTCAATGCATCAGAACCATGCAAGCAGTTACGCAGGGGAAGAGCTGGCAAACCAAAAGCTAATGTTTTGGAAGTTTACAAGGCCTTACTAATGTTTAAATTTATTTATTTATTTATTTATTTGTATTTGCTTGCTTTCTTACAATTGTTTACCATGGTGTACTTATTTTTGTCATTTTTTATACTTAATCATGGTTTTGTTTTATCATATTTTGATCTGCACAGAATATTTGGGATTGGAAACCTGACTGATCTAAGAGGCAATCTTATGCACACTTACTTGGGAGTAAGATCCATTGTGTAAAGTGGAACTTCTGAGTAAAGAGGAAGAGAATGAGACTGTACATTACTTCCTTAATAGAGCCTATCCTAATAAGATGCTTATTAGTGTTTGACTCAGTCCTTTGATATTAATAGAACTTCAGAGGCTTTGTTTTGGATTCTTAATGCTCTTTGCCAGGTTTTCGGTTTGTTTTATTTTGTAAGCTCACAGAGATATTAATTCAAAGTTTAAACTGTTATTCCTATGTGCTTGATACTTGAGTTAAGTAATTGTTGGGCAATTAAGAATCAGAAACAGGGTGTCCTAAAAATGCTAACAGTGACAATAGGCAATTTGCATCTTGTAAACAAGGGCAACCGTTTAGCCTTCACATGGTGTCTAGACAGCAGCAATTAACAGTAATTAGTGGCTGCATTTGCTGTTTGCCATGTTATGGTTGGTGGTGGGAAGCACTGAAGTTGCAGCTGACTTATGGTGACCCCTCATGGAGTTTTCATGGAAGAAACATTCAGAGGGATTGCCTGCCTCTGCACAGCAACCATGGGATTCCTTGGCTGTCTCCCATACAAATAGTAACCAGGGCTGACCCTTCTTAGCATCTAAATTCTGATGCGATCAGGCTAATCTGGGCAATCCAGGCCAGGGCACCACTATAGCCACTTGTGTTGTTGCAACAGGAGTCTGATAGATTTAGTTTGATTGTTCTGGTGTCTTTGGATGGCTTTATTTGAGTGACCTCTTTTCCTTTAACAACATGCCTCTAAAGACTTCAGGTCAGGAATTTCATTAATAGTTAAAAACTGGCTCTGAGTTTCTCGCACTACCTGAAACAATCAGGCAGAGGACTTTGGGGAATGGCTATCAGAGGAGAATAAAAGGGGAAGCACAGAAGTAGCTCATTGGATCATTGCCACTCTGTTTAATGTATTTGAAACTGATGGAGATTTCAAAAGCAGTTTGCAACATGAGAACATGATATTCAAAGAAAAAAAGAGAAGTACTTCTGGATGCACACAAACCATTAGGGATTCCCTGTAGTAACCATTCACATCATATATCTAATTCTGAACCAGGCTGCAGAGTATGAGTCAAAAATCCACAAAATGGAACCAGGGACAGGAAAGAAGGATTTCTCTACAAGCTTAATGGAAATGCTAAGTTTGTGGAAAATCCTGAAATATAAACAAAAAACAAAAAACACCCCAAAACAGAAACAACATCTGTAATTTTAAGATACTAATGTCCTCTGAGCTCTTGCAAGATGAAGTTCTCAGTGGCCATTTTTGTGAGTCTCTAGGCAACCACAACAATATTGCTGGTTGCTTTCTAAGCCTGGGTTTCTGTCAATCAAGGACAGGGTGGGGGGAGCAGGGTGGCCAAAACATCCACTGTCACATCCCCTGATGAAGGGAGGACTTGCCAATGCAGGACCTGGTGATGACCACTACAGTACAACTGGCACAACTGTGCCAGACCCAGCAGTGGCCACTGAGCAACTCACTACTATGTGACTCTATCAGTCCAGTAATAGCAACTGGGCAAGTTGTAGGGTTTCCATTCTCCAGGTCTGGATGAGGAATCCCCCAGTTTTGGGGGTTTCTGCTTGCCACTGGCCAGCTGGCTGGTGGGGAAACTCCACCCCCAAACAGCTAAATTGTGGAGCAATGTCCCTGACACAATGATATCACCCAGAAATGATGTCATCGTGTTGGGGACGTTGCACAGTGATGCTCTGGTTTTGGGGCAATACTCTATGGTTTGAGGGCAATTTTACTATAGAGAGAGCCAGTCTGGTGTAGTGGTTAAGTGTGCAGACTCTAATCTGGGAGAACCGGGTTTGATTCCCCACTTTTCCACTTGCACCTGTTGTTGTGACCTTGGGTCAGTCACAAGCTCTGGCACAGCTGTCCTTGAAAAAGAGCAGTTTCTGTCACAGCTCTCTCAGCCCCACCCACCTCACAGGGTGTCTGTTGTGGGGAGGGGAAGGGAAAGGAGTTTGTAAGCTGCTCTGAGACTCTGAGTGAAGGGCTTCTGGGTGATGTCATTGCATCAGGGAGCCCCGCCCCACTCCTGGAATGTTTCCTCCCACTCCCTGCCAGTCTGTCAACGAGACCTGGCAACCCTAGGAAGTTGCTATCATGCAACATGTGTGAGTCAGCCAGGCCCAGCTGTGTTCACTGCACTACTCAGCCAGGCCCTGTCTTTACCATGGGAGTTGCACAAATCACCTAAGTTGCTGTCTCTACTGCATGACATTCACAACTTTGCTAGATTTTCCCTTGGGAACGGCTTTAAGGGGAAAGGGAAGAGGGGAAGCTGAAGACTGGGGGGCAGATAAATGTAAGTTAGTTCTCAGTTGGTGGGTGGGAAGATAAGACGTAAGCAGGAAAGGGGGAGAGGATATGGGTTTTGTCAGGAGAAAGAAGTGGGGAGCAGGATATAAGGAAAATAAAAAACAGCTTTTGGGGGAGAGTGTGCCCCCTATCTGCGGAAATAAGTATCCACACATAGGTGCAGGGCTATTTTTCTGGGGGAACATGCCAGAATCGCGTTCTGGGACCTCTTTGACAAAATTCTTTTTAAAATGTTTAAATGTTCATGAGTTTTCAGTATACAGATTCAAAACTTCATTTCCCTATTGGGAGTTCCGGCACTTCTTTTTTTTTTTAAAAAAAGAAGCCCTGCATAGGGCATGTTGAGAATTAGATATATAGATATTTTTGCTTCCTCCAGGACTCACAAGGCCTCCTCCTAGTGGAAAATCCTCTTTGAGTCATCCAATAGGCCATATTGCAGTTCCATTTGTTTTCAGTGGCAGCTCCATTACCATGTAGCACCCTTCCTGAGATACTGGTCCAATCTGCATTGGTATTTCCAGCCACTGTGCTGACGATCCCACATCATTTCACAAATTTCTGTCTGCATCTCATCTTGAATTTGTATTCCTATTGTTTCATCTCAACATCAGCTGTCTGCACCATTTTATTGCCCTCTAGTGGAGAGTTTGAGGTCACTACGGTGTGTCACTGCATTAACTGGATTTGGTTTTAAGCTGGTCCAATTTCTCCTCCCCACCCTCAAGCCACTGTGAGCAACAAGCAGACAATTGGAGCTGAATTCTCCCCCCTCCCCAGTCATTTGTGTTTAAAAGAAGCCAGGGAACATTTTTCTGTGATCATATTTTTTTTGCTGGTGGGTTAGATCCCCCCCCCCGCTGCCTCCCCCTCTGCAAGAGCACTCCCTTTACGTTCTGCAGGGCCGGGGTCACAGGTATCATTCCCTCCTAGGGCTGCCAAGCTGCGGCGGGGGATCCGTGAGTCTTCACAGGGTCCCTGCCGCGGGGGACAGCGATACGTGTTGCACTGCCATCGCCAGGATGTGACGCTACGCGTCGCTCTGGCAACGGGGCTGTTTGGAGTCCCGTTGCCAGAGCGACGCATAGCGTCACATCCTGGCGACGGCGGTGCAATGCGTATCGCTGTCCCCCGCGGCAGGGATCCTGTGAAGACGCACGGATCACCCGCCGCAGCTTGGCAGCCCTGTTTCCTCCCCATAGCACAGTGCCCTGCCGGTGCCCTGGGAGGCCCCCCCTCACACTCTTCCTCCCATGCCCCCACAGTTTCCATGGTGAGGTTTGATGCAGACAGCTAATTTTTATCCCAAGCCGAAATGTGAGGCAAAGGGGGAACCATATACAAGAGCACCACAGCAGACCGAAACTGCATTACACAGCAGATGTAGATTCAGCCACTGCGTAAGAAAGCTACCCTAAGTAGTCTACTCAAGTCTAATAAATGGAGCTTACTCCCAGGACAGTGTTCTTAGGATAGCATTGTAAGAGTCCCATTGTTCTATTTCCTATTTTTTTTAAAAAAAAACATGTAAGGCTGTCCTTTTCAGGTAGGCTTTCTGTAGTTAATTGATGGGTAAGATTGTTTTGGGGAAGAAAACAGGATTGTATAGACTGATCTTGTCATATCTGGGACACTAGGCAAAGTCCATATTTGGATGAGAGACTGCCAAGGAAAGCTCTGCAGAGGAAAACAACCCATCTCTGCTTTGAACTTGACTTGAAAGACGCTTGCTGGGATCTCTATAAATCAGTTGCAACAGGATGCCATGTACATAAGATTGTTTTTGAGGGAAAAGACAAACTGTTTTCCTTGTTTTAATGCTGGATTCTTTAGTACTTGCAAGTCAGAATTTTTGGAAGATGTCTTGAACCATTATGGTTAAAGAAAGGTGGTGTATAAATGCTCAAGTAAAAGGAGGAGGAGGAGAAGGAGGAGGAGATTGGATTTATACCCTGCCCTTCACTCAGACTCTCAGAGTGGCTTACAAACTCCTTTCCCTTCCCTTCTCCACAAAAGACACCCTGTGAGGTAGGTGGGGCTGAGAGATAAATCCATTATTATTATAGTACTAGGAATAAGGTCCAATGTGGAAATAAATACAACGAGCTCTAGAAAGAGGCTCTGAGAGAGGGCCCCAGCCTTGGGCACTCAGCGTCAATTTGGTTTGGTGACCTCAGCAGGGTATAATGACACAGAGTCCACCATTTTCTCCAGGGGAACTGATCTCTGCCATCTGAAGAGCAGTTGTAATTGTGCATGATCTCCATCCCTCCCCTGGATATTGGCAACAATGGTTCCCTATGAGGGAATGGTTCGTTTGGAGGGTGGAGTCTATGGCATTGTACCTGTCTGAGGTCCCACCCCTCCTGAAACCTCATCCTCTCCAGGCTCCACCCCTCAAATCTCCAGGAATTTCCCAACCTGGAGTTGGGAACCCTATCTCCATCCCAGCCAACTGTCAACCTACTGTTATCTGCCCCCTGACTTCAGCTCTCCATCTCCTCCCCCTCCCTCCTAGAAAGCAGTTGTAATTCTGAGTGATCTCAAGCCCCTACCTGGAGATTGGCAACAAAGGTTCCCCATGAGAGAATGGCTGGCTTGGAGGGTGGAGTCTATGGCATTACACCTGTCTGAGGTCCCACCCCTCCTCAATCCTCACCCTCTCCAGGCTCCATCCCTCAAATATCCAGGAATTTCCCACCTGGAGTTGGCAACCCTATGAGGAGTGACCCCAATGAGCTTTCTCCCAAAGGCCAAAATAGGTGTGGAAAGGGCCTTTTACTGACAGAACCTGGTTGCCTGGCAACAGGCACTGAGGAGAAAGTACAGTTGACAGGTCTGATTAGGGACATACCTGGAGATTTGGGGGGTGGATCCTGTGGAGGACAGCATTGGGGGGGATGGAAGGACTAAGCAGAGGATAATGCCATAGGGTCTACCCTCCAAAGCAGTCATTTTATCCAGGGGAACTGATCTCTGTCATCTGGAGATCAATTGTAACAGCAGGAGATCTCCAGGTCCTACCTGGAGACTGGAAACCCTAGAGGAAAGTCAGCCACACAGCAGGAGGTTGAAGATAATGTTTTGATGGTCGTTGGCCCACCTCATTAGCCAGCCAACCATGGTGGAACCAAAAAGGAGAGAGAGCTGTTTTAAGTTTATTCTGACAGGAAAGTGGCAAAGCTGGCAGTGGGTGGGGGAGGGGGTTATGCTGAAAGTCCTTTGTTTTTTTAATGACAGAAGTTGGTTGCCTACCAACAGCCACTGAGGGGACAGTTAGTCACAGTTAGTCCCACACAGGAGCCAAGAGAAGTGTCTTCCTCAGGAGAGAGTCCCGCTTTCCAGGAGCCGCAGCTCGTTTCCTCTAGGCCAGACCCTCCCTGGTGCTGTTGCTGCTGCTGAAGGAAGGTGGGGGAGCCTTTGAAAGGCACTGGGCAACCTTCTCTGCGGTACATCCCGCTGAGCTATCACCCTGACAAAGCGCCAGCCTTGTGGCCGAGGGAGAAGGCTGCGAGGGGCTGCGAAGGTGAGTGCTTTCCCTGCTTGCTGCCGCTCACTAGATCTGCCTCCTTCTCCCCTTTGGAGGGGTTGCTGCTCCCTCGGCAGAGCATCCATCCCCTTCACTGGCTCCCTCCAGACTAAGAGCGAGATGCTGGCTGCCGGCTCTGTGGGCGGGGCCAAGCCAACACAGCGAGGCAATGCAACTAGGTGATTGGGAGTCTGCAAGGGTAGAAGCCGAGCGGGCCAAAGGCTGTGGGAGCGTGTCCAGGAGTCACACCAAAAATACCTTTATTATATAGGAGAGATATTCTTGCTGTAAAGCACCTTGGTCCTAGGGTTGCCAATTGTCTGGAGAAAAAAATCCTGCCCCTTTAATATTGGTTTCATGGAAGTTTTTAACAAGGTGATGTTATTTACCTCCATTTCATGAAAAGTGTAAGCTGCCCATTACCACACATTAAAATTCTATTAAAGGGACAGGATATCTTTAAAGCCTTATATGGCCAGGGTCTGACCTACCTGAGGGACCCCCTTTCCCCATACATACCCCCAAGAGCACTTCGGTCGGGGACGCAACATCACCTGGTGATTCCAGGCCCCCGGGAGGTAAAGCTTGCTGCGACCAGGGCCAGATCCTTCTCAGTGGCGGCCCCCACCTGGTGGAACGAGCTCCTGGAGGAGATCAGGGCCCTGCGGGACCTTATGCAGTTCTGCAGGGCCTGCAAGACGGAGCTCTTCCACCAGGCTTTTATATAGGGGCCACAAATTCTACTACTACCACCACTGAAACAACGGGGTTGGGAGTGGTCCCTGGAAGAACGGCCATAAATTTGCATGGCACTGATGCTGCTGGACTGGCTTGGACCATCGACAGGACAATTTCACCGAAGGAAATGAGTGTTACCATCCTCAGAGACCATCTTGTCTGTATGGAGCACTTTATCTGTTTGTTGTGATTTAATGGTTTTACTGTTTTATATTGTTTTATGTATGGGCTTATGCCCCTGTGTAAGCCGCCCTGAGCCCGTTCGTGGGGAGGGCGGGGTAAAAATGCAAATAAATAAATAAATAAATAAAATCTTTCTCCAGTAAATAAATCATAAATAAGAGCTTGAAAACTAGGCAAGTGATTTTGCATGTGCTAAGGAAAAAATTGGAACAATTGTTTTAAATTTGGAGCTTTAAGCCACTTTGAGCCATAGAGTCAGGTTGAGTAAACATATTTTAACTAATAAGTAAATAAAAATACAAGGTGTACACAGAACTCACACATGTGTAAAGTCCATTGCCAATAAGGCATGGCTCTGCATCCACAGAAGTGATATAAACAAAGAGAAAAATCAACACCATGTGGAAGGTTTTTATTTTCTACATATAAATGTAAGGAAAGAATCCTGTAAATTTATTTATTTATTTATTTATTTTGATTATTTATTAATTTTGACTTATATCCCGCCTTGCCTGGCAAGCAGGCTCAAGGCGGCTTACAGTGAGTTAAAATTACAAATTACTTAATTATGTGCAGAAATATTAGAACGATATCTCAGTATCATAAAATATCTCAGTATTATAAAATACTTATATAAAATACTTATATATGGTATTTATTAGAGCCTATCTTCTTCCTGTTGAGTTATTCACTTATGCAGATATCATCCCATAACATAGAGAAATAATGTTTGAAATGATTACAGAATTTGCTAAGCAATGGGAATAGGATAAAATGCCAGCCATTAATTAATAGCTAAATACATAATTGGACTCTAATGTCAAAATAATTATAAAAAAGTAAATGAAAGTAGATGGGCAACATATTTTTTGTCAAAATACTTTATATTTATTGAATGTTTCAAAGGGATTTCCTTGGTGATATAGCTGTGTTAAGCAATCTGTATTGATGTATATGAATTAATGAAAATAAAACTGTTAAAGTAAAATGAAAATCAAAAGGCAGTGAAGTCCATGTGGAGAATTTTCTCCAAAGAATTAGGTCAGCAGGATGAAACTTTTAATGAGTAAATGTACCCAAGATGACATTTCCCCCAAACATTTATAATGACGATATGTTGAGTCTTGAACGCTTTGGTCAGTAAGGCCAATCTGCCTGAGGGAAATTTGTTCACTGCAAACAGCTGTGGCCTGTTGGGTAGGTTCAAAGTTCACATAGCGAAAAAGAGTAAAGATAAACAGGCCCAGCCCATACAGAACTCACCACCATACAGATTTTAAACTCTTATGTTTACTGATGGTTTCAATTGGATTGTGACCCTTCCACTTTGGAGCTTACACTTGACAGGCACTAGTTTGGTGTTCAGTTAGCACTTGAAGGGGGAGCAGTAGTTGAATGCTGTCTTTTCTGGGATGCTTCAAAGATCCAGTGCTATGTACTTCCTGGCCACATGGTCGTTCCAAAGACAGCATCCCCCCCTTCCTTTTTGCAATTGTAAGAAAGAAATAGCAGTCTAAATAAGCCAGCTTAGCCTGAGTGTGTCAGAACTTGGAAGCTGAGTAGCACTGACCATGGTTGGTGCTTGGATGGGGGGACACCAGGGAAGACCGGGGTTGCTCTGTGGAGGAAAACAATGGCAAACCACCTCTGCTTGTCTCTTGTCTGGAATGCCCCATGGGTAGGGTTGGCATGAGTTGTTTGGGACTTGAAGGTATGTTCTTCAAGAAAGAAATGGGATGGCCCTGAATTTTTTTCCAGAGAGCAGTAGGAAATACAACAAAGAAAAGCATTAGTCTAACCCCCGCTCAAGAGGAACAAATTTAGAGCTCAGTGGCCCCTTTAAGACCAACAAAGGTTGATTCAAGGTATGAGCTTGAATAAACCTTTGTTGATCTTAAAGGTGCCACCGGACTCTAAATTTGTTCTACTGCTTCAGACCAACACAACTGACCACCTGAAACCCCGCTTAAGTGATGCAATAGAAACAAAGAAAGTGTAT
>NW_015164667.1:944298-949434 GCF_001447785.1 Gekko japonicus | reverse complement strand
GCCAATGTGGGAGAATGCATGTAGACATAACAGTGAGATCAAAACTGAACTGGCTACTGCTCCACTAGCATCCACAAAGGAGAGCCATATTTGACCACCTGAATGATGTGGTTCCTTCCAAGCCTGCATCTCAGTGTGAAATATCTGCAAAACAGGTTAACAGTTCTGTTCACATAAAAATACATTCAGGGGGCACAATCAGCTTTGCGGCCTGGGGACAGACCAGTTCCATGAAGGGCAAAACTGTTACCACCTGATCCACCCTCTTCTCCATCCTCTGCGCTAGTCTCTCTTTTGGGGGGCGGTGAGTACTTTGTGTGTGTCTGTGTATGTGCATGTGCTTCATGGGACATGGCAAGATGGTGGCGCGGCAAGGGAGTTTTGCTCACACTCCCTGTGCCTGAAGTACCTGGTACTCAATATTTATAATAACTAGCACTCCAGGTTGGAAGTAGAAAGGAACTCAGTTGCTGTCGGCACAAGCTGGGGGAGAAACCTTTCTATCCCGTCGAAGACAACCCACCTGCTACACACGGGGCCTCACGTGGAAGCATCGCAGGCCTATCTATGAGACCTCAGCCCAACTCCACGGCTTGGCGTGAGGTTTCTACCAGCCTGGGGAGATGCGATACGGCTGTGTGGCCACAGTCCTGCGGAAGTGGTGGCCATCTTGATGTTGGGACCGGTGTGAGGGCTCCTCTCTAACGGCGGCAGTGGCGCCTGAGGCGGCAGTGTGTACGGCAGCGGTGCTGGCAGCCCTGCGGACTCCAGGAGGTGAAGCGGAGGGGAGTTTCCCTGCCCTGGATCCCCCTTGACCAGCAGGTGACTTCGCTAGCACTCAAATGATCTGCCACGACTCTGGAGCAACGATGGCCGATAAGCAACTGCGGCTCTAAAGGCTATTGGCAGACGACAACTGCTCTGGGGCCACGGCAGCCGATGAGGAGCAAAAGAACAGAAGACCCTGGTCCGATGAAGAGTCCCCTATCGGACTGGGAGGGTATGCGAATCTTCCTCATTTGGACTGCGATTCAAGCCAGGTGTGAAGCAGCGTGTGGTGTTGAGAAGAGACGGGGGAGCAGAGCGCCCCTAGTGGACGCATGGAATATTGGCAGGAGCTTAGACCATCAGAGAAAGGTGGTGCAATTCCCCCCCTGCAGCTGTGGAACTGGAGTTCCAGGAACATCGTACTGATACCCTGGGAAGGCATTGAGTGGAGGGCTACTGGTCCGGGACTGGAGGGAATAGCCCAATTTTATAGTAGTGAAGCTGGTGGGAGAGACCTTATACTAGGGATTGAGCTAGTAATGTTAGGATTTATGTCCTATTATATAGGGATTGTTTTTTAGTTGTTGCATAGTGCAGGATAATGTTGTATTAGTGTAGGATAGGGTTTATTGGCTATCTACAATTTGGAAGTGGATTGATCATTGTGTAGCAATTGTTATGATCGATTTTATAGTAAGACGGGAGGGGTTTTGATTGACCAGAGCTGGAAGCAGTGGGCTTCCATGTGAGTATACCGGGGGAACATTCTACCACTTGCCGGCAGTCTGAGGCTGTTGCGAAGGCAGTTGGTGCAGTGATGTCTCCCCAACAGATTCCGGTGCTCCTGGGGAGGGGAAAGTTTAGTGGTGGGTTGAGGCAGAGAGTTAAAGGAAGGACACAAAGAAATAAATGGGCTCAGTGCCCTTCCAGCCTATGACCCATCCTGAAGGTGGCCAGTGGTGGGGCTAGGATGGATAACCCCTCTCTGACATTGGCGCTGTGTTATGCCAGGTCTATAAATAATTAGACCATGGTCCTTCGGGACTTCCTGCTGGAGCAAAGGCTAGACCTGGCTTGCGTGACCGAGATCTGGGTACGGGAAGGGGGCTCTCTCCCAGCTTGCCCCTCCCGGGTTCTTGCGTGATCAAGATCTGGGTGTGGGAAGGGCGCGGATATCTCCCAGCTTGCCCCTCCCGGGTTCTTGGTCCTTCACCAATCCTGGACTAAGGGGCAGGGGGCCGGGAGTGGCGACGTTCATTCGGGAGGCTTACTCCTTTAGGGCCCTCCCGCCGTTGAAGATCATGGGCATTGAGTGTGTTGGCCTGGTGTGGGAAGCCAGGGAGAGTGTGTCGATTTGGCTGGTGTACCGACCGCCTAATGCACTGGCCAATAGCCTACCATCCCTGATGGAGGCTGTATCAGGCTGGGCACTGGAGCACCCTAGGCTTATTGTCTTGGGTGACTTCAACATCCATGCCAATGACGCAACCTCCATGCAGGCAGCGGACCTGGTGTCATCCATGGCTGCGCTGGGACTCCCAATCTGTAATGACCCCCACTCACCGGGCTGGACACACACTTGATTTGATCTTCACAGCTGGGGTAACAGTGGACCAGATTACTGCTTTGGCAGTAACATGGTCTGACCACCATGCCCTGAAGGCCCGTCTGAATGTCCCTCCCCGACCCTGTTTAAATGGCGAGCATATTTTGTCTCGCCCGCAGAGCCTAATGGACCCAGGGCGGTTCCAGAGGGCCCTGCGGGATCCGATGCCCCTCGGCGGCTCATTGGATGAGCTTGTGGAGGACTGGAATAGCTGACTCTCCACAGCCATCAATGAGATCACTCCCCGGTGCCCTCTGCACCTCCGCTCCAAATTCGCTCCTTGGCATACCCAGGAGCTGAGGGGTAGGAAGCGGGAGCTACGACGGCTAGAGAGACAGTTGCGGCGTGTTCGCGATGAAGCTACAAGAGCATGTTATAGGATGTTTATAAGATCCTATGAGATGGCGGTCAAGGCTGCTTAGAGGGTTATATGCAGCTGAGATCACGTCCGCTAGCTCACGCCCAGCCCAATTATTTAGAACGATTCAGTCATTAACAGTCTTGCCTCAGGGCAAGCTAAATGCTAGGGAATTGGAGATCGGCTGTGAGGCATTTGTGAGTTATTTCACGGATAAAGTCTTGACTCATCGTTGTGACCTCCCTGCCACACTTGAAACAGTAAAGGAACTCAAGGCCCCTTGCACATCTGCATCTGGGTTGGATCATTTTGACCGGCTCAGCCTTGAGGAAGTTGACAGATTGCTTGTGACTGTATGTCCAACCTTGTGCGACCTTGTTCCGTGCCCTTCCTGGCTCATTAAACTGGGCCACGAGGTGTTTTGAGGTGCACTCAGGGAGATTATCAATCAGTCCCTCTCAGAGGGATGGTTCCCGGGGGCCCTCAAGGAAGAAATGGTCCTCCCTCTCTTGAAAAAACTATCATTGGATCCGGCCGAATTGGCCAACTGTCGGCCTCTTTCCAATTTGCCCTATTTGGGCAAATTAATTGAGAGGGCGGCGGCAGTACAACTTCAGGGCTTTCTGGATGACACTTCCATTCTAGATCCCTTCCAGTCTGGCTTTCGCCTGGGACACGGGATGGAGACAGCGCTGGTCGCTCTTACTGACGACCTCCGAAGGCACCTGGATCAGGGAGGTTCAGTGGCGCTGCTGTTGCTTGACCTGTTGTTCACGTTCAACATGGTCGATCATCAGCTGCTGGCCCACCGCCTCACCAACGTGGGGATACAGGGGCTTGCCTTACAATGGCTTGTCTCTTTTCTCCAGGGCCGGGGACAAAGGGTGGTGCTAGGGGAACAGCGGTCTGGGAGACGTCCACTTGAGTGTGGGGTACCTCAGGGTGCTGTGCTTTCCCCGATGTTGTTTAACATCTATATGCGCCCCCTTGCCCAGGTGGCTCGGAGATATGGGCTGGGTTGTCACCAGTATGCGGATGACACCCAGCTCTATCTGATGTTGGGCAGCCAGTAAGACTCCAGACCAGAAGATCTGGACTGGGCATTTTAGGCTGTGGCTGGTTGGCTTAGGCTGAGCTGGCTGAGGCTAAACCCGGCGAAGACTGAGGTCCTGTGTCTGAGTCATGGGGGTAGGGGGTTGGGGGTCCCACTCTTGACTTTTGATGGGGCACCGTTGGACCAGCGCTGAAGGTTAGGAGTCTGGGAGTGCTCCTGGATTCCTCCTTGACAATGGAGGCACAGGTAGCGGCCACTGCAAAATCGGCCTTCTTTACAATCTTAGGCATGTTCAGCAGTTGGTTCCCTTCCTCGACCACTGTGACCTGGCTACAGTGATCCATGCGACGGTCACCTCGAGATTGGACTACTGTAACGCTCTCTACATGGGCGTGCCCTTGTCCCAAATCCGGAAGCTGTGGCTGGTGCAGAATGCCACGGCCAGGCTGCTGATGGATCTCCCACATCGGGAGCACATCCAGCCTGTGCTTAGGCTACTGCACTGGCTGCCAATAGCATACCGGATTCGCTTCAAGGTGCTGGTTCTTACCTTTAAAGCCCTATATGACCAGGGTCCGGCTTACCTGAGGGACCACCTTTCCCCATTTATACCCCAGAGAGCACTACAATCCGGGACACAACAATGGAACAACTATTCCAGACCCCAAGGATGTGAGGCTCGCTGTCACCAGGGCCAGGGCATTTTCAATGGCGGCTCCTTACTGGTGGAACGAGCTCCCGGAGGAGATCAGGGACCTGCGGGACCTTGCACAGTTCCGCAGGGCCTGCAAGACAAAGCTCTTCTGCCAGGCTTTTAAATAGGAGCCACCGCCACCACTGTTACCACCAACTATTCCATTGAACATCTGGAATGGGACTGGCCCACTATGGACTACGCCATTTAATATCTGGGTCATAAGACTGGCCGTAAGATCAGGAGATTGCTGGAATGGAAATTCACGCCGTCTATGTTAATACTGCGAGCATTTTAAATGTTATTGTTTTAACGTTAAGAATATTTTATATTATTTAATGTTTTATGGTTTTATGCTAATTCAGCATATTTTGCCGTCTTCTGTAAGCCGCCCAGAGCCTGTTTACGGTCAAGAGGTGAAGACGCTGAACTGCAGGCTGTGGAAGGTCGGTAGTTCAGCAGTTCGAGACCTGAGTGTGCCGCAGGACTGAGTGAGCTCCCGTCTCTAGTCCCAGCTCCTGCCAACCTAGCAGTTCGAAAGCAAGAAATTGCAAGTAGATAAATAGGTACCACTTAGGTGGGAAGGTAACAGCGTTCCGTGTGCCTTGGTGTTTAGTCATGCCGGTCACATGACCACGGAAACGTCTTTGGACAGC
>NW_015164667.1:943678-943810 GCF_001447785.1 Gekko japonicus | reverse complement strand
TCTTGTTCAATCCTCGGCATTTCATAGAATCACAGAATGTTAGAGTTGGAAGGGACCTTGCAGGTCATCTAGTCCAACCCCCTGCCCTCTGCAGGAGCATAGCCGAAAGATAGCCCTACAACATACCCGAAA
>NW_015164667.1:899934-942681 GCF_001447785.1 Gekko japonicus | reverse complement strand
GGTGCAGAATGCCACGGCCAGGCTGCTGATGGATCTCCCACATCGGGAGCACATCCAGCCTGTGCTTAGGCTACTGCACTGGCTGCCAATAGCATACCGGATTCGCTTCAAGGTGCTGGTTCTTACCTTTAAAGCCCTATATGACCAGGGTCCGGCTTACCTGAGGGACCACCTTTCCCCATTTATACCCCAGAGAGCACTACAATCCGGGACACAACAATGGAACAACTATTCCAGACCCCAAGGATGTGAGGCTCGCTGTCACCAGGGCCAGGGCATTTTCAATGGCGGCTCCTTACTGGTGGAACGAGCTCCCGGAGGAGATCAGGGACCTGCGGGACCTTGCACAGTTCCGCAGGGCCTGCAAGACAAAGCTCTTCTGCCAGGCTTTTAAATAGGAGCCACCGCCACCACTGTTACCACCAACTATTCCATTGAACATCTGGAATGGGACTGGCCCACTATGGACTACGCCATTTAATATCTGGGTCATAAGACTGGCCGTAAGATCAGGAGATTGCTGGAATGGAAATTCACGCCGTCTATGTTAATACTGCGAGCATTTTAAATGTTATTGTTTTAACGTTAAGAATATTTTATATTATTTAATGTTTTATGGTTTTATGCTAATTCAGCATATTTTGCCGTCTTCTGTAAGCCGCCCAGAGCCTGTTTACGGGGTGGGTGGGGTATAAATAAATAAATAAATAAATAAATAAATAAATAAATGGTGACTTCTGGCAACCCCTAGTGGGGCAAGGATGTTTTAGAGAGGTGGCTTGATAACCTGCCTCTGCATCCCAGCCCTGGTATTCCTTGGAGGGTGCCCTTCCAAGTACTTGCCGGGGTTGGCCCTGCTTAGTTTCCGAGATCTGATGAGATTGGGCTTGCCTGGGCTATTCAGTCAGGGCCTCTGCATTAGTCTCTCGATGGCTGGTAATTGTATTTTGTGGTATTTGATTTTTTCTTTTGTTGCATGTGTACAGGGGTTTTTTTTACACTATGATTTGCTTTGAGTCCACATTGAGCAAAGAAAAGTTGATTAAAAGGCCCAAATGAAGAAAGAAATGCACCAGGGCTAGACTGAGATTTGTCCAAAGCAGCTTGTCACTACGCTGATGTGCTCTCCTCACTCCTCTCCATTCATGTATGAGGGAGGGAGGTGGGAGGAGTGAGCGGAGCATGTGAGCACAGCAGTGAAGTGTGTTTGTTCCTTTCAGAGATGAATCTTAGTTTGTTCTGATGTCTGAATGCAGCTGTAGGCCCTGCTTGAAGACAGGAGATTCTGTATCTAAATGACCCAATACGTAGCCATGTCCAGTCTTTCACTGAAGTCCTCTAACTCTTCTGTAGTTGGCTTTCTGGAGAAGTGACTGTTGTCTTTGCACATAAGCAAATGTAGGATTTGAGAGCGCATCTTGGATATAAATGAGCACCACATAGTTACAACTGTAGATATTACAGATGACACATTTCTCTCTTTTTTGTGTGTCTATTATATCTTAGGGAATTCTGATACATAGGAGGTGACCAAGGAAGGAAGCAAACCTGTGTTCCAGGTATCTGTAAAAGAGCCATGCTTTTTAAGCAATGATACTCTTTTCTCAAGGCAATACTTTTATTATTTAGTTTACGAGACTGTTTTTCAGGAGTAAGGAGTCTTTAATAGTATAATTCCATAAAAGAACAATAACCAATTTTTACAGCCTATAAAAGTTAACATTTCAGCATGCTGACACATCCGCTGTTTGAGATCGTTGGCAATTTATATTTCCCCTGTGTGTCACTCGGTTGCTAGAGGCAGAAAGGAATTACGGGAGAAGAGAAGAACTAGAAGCCTGCATTAATTTCTTAATAGGACTCTACTTAGTGGTCTGTAAAATATTCATGCTCTGAAAATTGATCTTTGATTTATATTGGCTCATGCAATATTCCCAATATGATTCATGCTATTCTAGGATTTCTGCTTTTCTTTCTTTTTTTTGCCAAGAAAATATATGAAAACATTTGCCCCCTCTTCAGCTCTATTTGCTCTGTTACAATCTAAAGCAGGGGTGTCGAACTCATGAGGGCTGGATCTGACATAAATGAGACCTTGTTCGGCTGGGTCATGTGTGTCATAAAATGTAATGTCAGGTAGCGGAGATATAAACTTTATAAAGGACACAAACACAAAGGAGTTTTTTTACTTAAAATAAAAACATGCTTAAAACATTAGCACTCTTGTAATATTTTCTTAATTTAACAGTGTCTGATAACTGACACCTCTTGCTCTGAATTATTGCATCAAAATATCTGTGCTCTTGCAATCTTGCATATGCTGTTCAGGTGTGTATCTGTAAGCTGCAAACCTATGATGATACAGCAGCAGCAGAACTGGAAGAAGAAGCAGAAGACAGCCAGCTCCACTGCGGGCCTGATAGAAGCCCTTCGGGGTCCTGATCCGACCCCCGGGCCGCATGTTTGACACTCCTCATCTAAAGACTGTCAAATTCCCACATGTTAAAAAGATGACATCTATCCCAAAACATAAGAACTATAATCGATGCTATAGAATACTATGAATACCAACCTGGTAAAAAACTGGCACTGATGTTTCTTGACGCGGAGAAAGCCTTTGACAATGTCAATTGGGAATTTATGAAACAAAAGCTAACATTGTGGGATTGTGGGAACAACTTTAAGAATATGGTAGAAGCTGTATATAAGGAACAATGGGCAAAAATAATAATAAATAGAGAACTTACCAGTAAGATTCCTATAGAAAAAGGAACAAGACAAGGCTGCCCATTATCCCATTGTTATTTATATTTGGACTGGAGACATTAACTGAAATAGTAAGAAACTCAGAGGAAGTTAAAGGCCTGAAAACCAAAGGAGAACAATTTAAATTGCAAGCCTTTGCGGATGATTTGGTCTTCATTTTGGAAGACCCAAACTCTTCGATAAAAACTTTACTTAAAATAATACGGGATTATGGTGCAGTAGCGGGCCTCAAAATAAACATAAACAAGACAAAAATCTTAACAAAGAATTGCAATAAAGAAGAAATAAAAGACCTGCAGGAAACCACAAATGTAGAAATTGTTAGAAAAGTCAAACACCTAGGTATAAATATCTCAAACAACAATAACAACCTATACGAAAACAATTATAAGCTAATACTGGAAGAGATTAAAAAGGACTTATCAAGATGGCAAGACCTACAAATATCGTTCATGGGTAGAATCTCAACAATAAAAATGAATGTCTTTCCGCGAATACTATATATAGCTCAATGTATTCCAATCCTAAAAAACAACAAATTTTTTGAAGAGCTAAACAAGATCATAAGAAAATTTATATGGCAGGGGAAAAAATCCAGAATAAAACTAAAATTTCTGAAAGAAAAAAAAACCAAAGGAGGACTCAACCTTCCGGACTGGAATATATACTATCAAGCTGCTGCATTAGGTTGGATCAGGGATTGGATACTATTGGAAGATAAAAGAATACTTAAGCTAGAAGGATACGATCTACACATGGGCTGGCACGCCTATGTGTGGTACGAGAAGGACAAAGTACACAAAAACTTTTCGAACCACATAATAAGAGGTCCGTTAATGAAAATATGGAACAAAATAAAAGAACATTATTACAAGAAAATACCAAAATGGGTGGCACCTTTGGAGGCTTTCGTAATACCAACTTTAATAAATGAGCATAACACAAGAACCTACCAAACTTTCTTGGATGAAGAAAACCGACTGAAATCGTGGCAAGAATTACAAGCAATGAGCATAAAGCTAACAATATGGGAAAGGAACCAATTAAGTTCCAGATTCACAAAAGATAAAAAAACAGACTTTTACACCATAGAAACACAATTAGATAAGATATGGTTGAAAGGGAAAGATAAAATGATCCAAAAAATCTATAACTTTTTATTAGAAGAAGAACTAAAAGAGGATTTGAAAAATCCGACAATGACAAAATGGGAAAAAGATTTAGGCCGGAATATAGAGGAGGCAGAATGGTTAAAAACATGGAAATCAATCAAGTTACTGAGATCAACCTCCTATAAAGAAAACATAATAAAGATGATAAATAGGTGGCATTGACCCAGACAGGTTGCAAAAATGGTACACAAACGCCTCAGGCTCCTGCTGGAGATGCAAACATAATATTGGAACGTATTTCCACATATGGTGGAAATGCGAAAAAATACAAACATTTTGGAAAATTGTTAAACTCCCACCCCCCCCCCCGTCCTTTTTCTTTCTGAAAAGCACAGGGGCCGCAAATGGGGAAGATGCAGGGCGAATAAACCCCCGAGCCAGATTCTTGTCAATGAACATTCGCAGCTCCACTTTCTCACTCGGGCTGATCGCATACAGTTTCCCTTTGGGCAACTTGTGCTCGGGGATCAGTTCTATAGCACAATCCGTGTGCCAGTGGGGCGGCAATTCATCAGCCTCTTCTTCCTCGAAAACCCTAGCCAAGTACCAATACTCTGGGGAAATAGCGTCCAGCTCCTCCCTGGCCAGGCACGCTCACACCAATTCATCTGGAGGAGGGGGGGCCCATCCCGCAGATCACACATGTACCTGACACTTAGGAGAGATTAACTGGACCTTGCCCTCGTCGCACAGGATGTACGGGTCATGATCGTGTAGCCATGGGCTGCTTAACACCAGGGGGAATCGTGCTGCCTGTGTGATGACAAATGGCCGGTGTTCCCAATGGCTTCCCACCCCTACCCGTAAAGGCACAGTCTCATACTTGCAGGGTTCTTTCATTGCAGACCCATCCATCTGGGTGAAAACAATGGGGTCCGGGAGCTTAACCACCTTGGCCCTCAGCCCCGTAACCAAAGAAGGGTTGATCAAGTCCTGTCTACAACCAGAGTCTATCATTCCCCCATAATCTGACATGGGTTTCTAGTTTTGGGTTCAATATAGTCACAGTTACAAAGAAAAGGGAGGGAATTGCTCACCATTTTCGGTGCCTCGGGAGTAGGGACCTTCTGCTCCGTGCTGCTTACAGCAGGTCCTGGCCTTTTCCCACCGACTTGTCCTCCTCCTCGCTACTTGTGCCCAGCTCCTCTGTGGGAACCTCAGCTTCCAGAGCTCGTTGGAACTTGGGCCGGGCCACACTCTTCCGTACCAGGGTGTCCACCCGCTTCTTCTCTGGCTCCTTCCTGGGCACCATTGGGGCCCCACCTCCCAGGCAGGCAGCAGCGAAGTGACTTGCTTCGCCACATCTCAGGCACAGACCTTGCTTCATTCACTGGTCCTGCAATCCCTCTTTGGGTTTAGGGGTCTTGGGTTTGACCATTGGCAGTCTGTCCTTCCCCAGGGTGGCAGTGTTGTTGATGTGGATGGTCCTCAGTCGATTCTCCATGTCGGCTGCTTCCTGCATCCAAGTGTGGAGGGACACAGGTTGAACACTATGCAGAACCATCTCGCGAATCTCGGGGTGCAGACCCAGCCGGTACTGCTCAGCCATCACACCATCCAGCCAGCCCTAGATTTTTACGCCATGCTTTTTAAACTCCTCGGAGTATTCCCGCACTGTCTTCTTACCTTGCTTGAAGATACGCAGGTAGGCGTGCATGTGTTCACTGGCATTCGAGTCTTCATACTCAGCTTGGAGAGTCCACATGAATTCATCCACTCTCTCAAGTTCAAGACCCTCAGAATTATGAAGGCTCATGTACCAGTCCACTGCCCCATCACACAATCGCGAGGCGATGTAGTCCACATGCCTGTCTTCGGTGGAGAACAGGTGGCCCCAGTTGGTGATGAACTTCTCCGCCCGCACCAAGAAGAATGGCAGTTTCTCAGGTGACCCAAACTCTTCGATAAAAACTTTACTTAAAATAATACGGGATTATGGTGCAGTAGCGGGCCTCAAAATAAACATAAACAAGACAAAAATCTTAACAAAGAATTGCAATAAAGAAGAAATAAAAGACCTGCAGGAAACCACAAATGTAGAAATTGTTAGAAAAGTCAAACACCTAGGTATAAATATCTCAAACAACAATAACAACCTATACGAAAACAATTATAAGCTAATACTGGAAGAGATTAAAAAGGACTTATCAAGATGGCAAGACCTACAAATATCGTTCATGGGTAGAATCTCAACAATAAAAATGAATGTCTTTCCGCGAATACTATATATAGCTCAATGTATTCCAATCCTAAAAAACAACAAATTTTTTGAAGAGCTAAACAAGATCATAAGAAAATTTATATGGCAGGGGAAAAAATCCAGAATAAAACTAAAATTTCTGAAAGAAAAAAAAACCAAAGGAGGACTCAACCTTCCGGACTGGAATATATACTATCAAGCTGCTGCATTAGGTTGGATCAGGGATTGGATACTATTGGAAGATAAAAGAATACTTAAGCTAGAAGGATACGATCTACACATGGGCTGGCACGCCTATGTGTGGTACGAGAAGGACAAAGTACACAAAAACTTTTCGAACCACATAATAAGAAGTCCGTTAATGAAAATATGGAACAAAATAAAAGAACATTATTACAAGAAAATACCAAAATGGGTGGCACTTTTGGAGGCTTTCGTAATACCAACTTTAATAAATGAGCATAACACAAGAACCTACCAAACTTTCTTGGATGAAGAAAACCGACTGAAATCGTGGCAAGAATTACAAGCAATGAGCATAAAGCTAACAATATGGGAAAGGAACCAATTAAGTTCCAGATTCACAAAAGATAAAAAAACAGACTTTTACACCATAGAAACACAATTAGATAAGATATGGTTGAAAGGGAAAGATAAAATGATCCAAAAAATCTATAACTTTTTATTAGAAGAAGAACTAAAAGAGGATTTGAAAAATCCGACAATGACAAAATGGGAAAAAGATTTAGGCCGGAATATAGAGGAGGCGGAATGGTTAAAAACATGGAAATCAATCAAGTTACTGAGATCAACCTCCTATAAAGAAAACATAATAAAGATGATAAATAGGTGGCATTGGACGCCAGACAGGTTGCAAAAATGGTACACAAACGTTTCTGGCTCCTGCTGGAGATGCAAACATAATATTGGAACATACTTCCACATATGGTGGAAATGCGAAAAAATACAAACATTTTGGAAAATTGTTAAACAGATGCTAAAAGAAATCACAGGGAAAGACTTAGCGCTGACACCAGAGATCTTCTTATTGAATGTTACACCTGATGGGCTAAAATTTAACGAGAAATGTATTATTGTATATGTCATTACAATGTCTAGGATTTCTATTGCTAAAAACTGGAAATCTGATAAACTACCGAGTAGGGACGATTTGATCAATATTCTTTATGAAGTAATTGAGATGGACAAGCTCAATATGTTCTTGGCGGGTAAAACAGAAGAACAATTTAATTTGAAATGGCAAAAGGTTATAAAATGGTATGAAGAAAAAGGTTGATTTAACCCCCAAACGTATGCAACTATAACAAGATTATATGTAAAGTTTGAAAACTTAAAATAAACATTAAAAAAAAGAAGATGACATATATCCCATTGTAACCTGTTTTGAGACTCTTTATTATACACTTTGTACATCAGATTTGGATTCCAATGTCACACAGAAAGCTATTATTTGCCCATAACTCTGAAACTACCTTCCTAGAGATTCACCAGATTCCTAGCCTAAATATATATTAAAAGTGTCATAAATGCATTTTATTTAGACTGGCATGTATGTGGCCATGGCTCAGTAGCAAAGCACATGATCTGTATGCAGTAGATTCCAGATTCATTCCTGGCAACTCTAGTTCAAAGATTTCAAGTAGGAGATGTTGGGAAAGATCCATCTCTGCCTGATAGTCTTGCAAGATTGCCTGCTGCCCCTGACAGCTATCCCCTGCTCGGCTCACTTTTCCAGACGTGGACATGGCAATGACACTTCTCATCACTGCATCTGTGATATTTTAGGAATTCCCCCAATATCTATGGTCTTTACTATAGAGACTGGGGGAATCCCTTAGGAGTTGTGTGACATTCTCCCTCCCCATGTCCCATGCCCAAATGCTCCTGGGATTGTCAGGTATAGGCTTGACAATCTCAAAAGCACTTGGGCAAAACTTGGGCTTAACCTAAACAATAAGCATAACTCTGTGGTTAAACCATAAACATTAACCCTGTGGTTAAACCATAGAGTTTTGCCCAAATGTCAGAGCATTCCCAGCATTGCTGGTGATTTGCTGACATCACTTCTGGTACATACAGGAAGTGACATCAGCACATTACTGGTGACATCAGCATGTCACTGGCGAGGGCCTCCATCACCTGGTAATTCTCCTACCTATACAATGCATTTTTGCTAGCAGTGACAGGACTGTATCTTTTCTAGGCTGCTCTCTCAGTTTATAGGCAATCAAGGGATCTAGTCATCCCAGATATTGCCCCACTGAAATCCACAGGATGCAGTAAAACATGGTCACAGAAGCCTTGGCAATGCACTGGGGGTCTGCAGTAGTTACTGGGCAGTAGTTGGATCAATATGGAAAGGTTGTCCAAAGTTAGAAGATTTGAAGTGCACTGTTCCAAAGTGCTCTAAAAGTGTGACAAAATTGTCATGTGGTAAGCCGTCTGGATGACAGAAGAACAAGTCAAAAGCAAAAACCACCAAAACAAACTGTATAAAGCTCATATATAGTCTAAATAATTGTTACAATATTGTGTAATCATATGTCTTAAGAAATAATTTTGAAAAAAAACGACCCCCGGGCCGCATGTTTGACACTCCTCATCTAAAGACTGTCAAATTCCCACATGTTAAAAAGATGACATCTATCCCAAAACATAAGAACTATAATCGATGCTATAGAATACTATGAATACCAATGAAATGTGTGATGTTAAATTATTATTAAAGTACACTAAATCAGAATAATAAATACCACCTTAATGCCATATACAAAACAAGGCACAAACAAGTCATATATGAATTGCTTACAAATTGACTTGTACATTCTACACCCCAGGTCCATTGTAGTTTTAGATGACAGAAGAAGGCAGGTAACTTTCACTAGGGGAAAAAAGTTTTCTAAGGGCCAAATTAGATGTCATCAATATGCTGATGATACTCCGCTGTATATATCCTTATCCAAATCTTCTTGATGATGCAGTAGAGGTCCTGAATTGCTGCCTGGTTGCAGTGGTTAACTGGCTAAAAGTGAACAACTTTGAAACTAAACCCTGAAAAGACAGAAGTAATGCTGGTTGGGAAGGAGGAGGTCTTAAAGGAGATTGTTCTCCCCACTTCTGATGGAGTTCAGCTGACCCTTGTTGACTCAAAAGGCTTGGGGTCATACTGGATCCAGCTTTGTTGCTGGAGAAGCAAGTTAATGCAGCTGCAAAAAAAGGTTTCTACCAACTCAGTGTAGCCCATAAGACAACCCCTTACCTTAATATTGTTGACCTGGCCACCTGATCCATCTACAGTAACATTGAGACTAGACTACTGCAATGTACTGTACATTGGTCTCCCCTCAAAAGCTACTCAGGAACGCCTACTGGTCCAGAATCCCATGGCTCAGCTATTAACAGGAGCTAGATGGAGCATGTGTATTATTGCCATCCTGTAGATGCTCCATTGGCTGGCCATCTGTTACCGGGTTCAGTTTAAGGTACTGGCTATCTCATACAAAGCCCTTCATGGCCTTGGCCCCTCTTATTTGTGGGACCACCTCTCTCCTTATGACAACTTTGCTCAAGTCAGCAGGGGTTTCTGCAGGTGCCAAGCTATAAATGGGCAAAATCAACAACTGCCTGTACATATGCTTGTGCCATTGTAGCTCCATTGTGAAATGGCTTGCTCAAGAAGGCCAGGAAAACTCCCATTCTCCTGGCTTTCCTCAAACTGCGCAAAACTGAACTATTCAAGAGGGTTTTTCTGCATAGGTGATAAGGGCTGCACTGTACAAAATGGTTTTACAAGCTTGCTTGGATAAATGATTAGGGACTGTGGTCTATACTGCTGTGTATAGCTTATTGTAAGTAGGATCCTATTTATGTAATTTCTGTACCGTTTAATGTGGCATGTGAATACTTATGCTATGCTTCAGCGTTTTCAGGTGATTCCTGACTTCTAAAATCCTAATGCATTAGTTATTGAATGTCCCATTTTGTTGATTGTACTGACTGACTATGTGTAATCCACTTGAGTCCCTGTGAGAAAGGCAGACTATAAATAATGCAAATAAATAAATAATCCTTGTGGTCACCAAGACAACACTGTCATAATTTTAAAGTCTTTTTAAAACACCACAAGGGCCCGATTAGGGATGCCAAGCTGTTAGCAAAGGGACTTACTGGCAGTAGGGTGAGGCCTAGCTTGTCATGGCAGCGACTTTGCTGGCAAGGTGGCCACGCCACTTCTGCTGCACATCGAAAGTGATGTCATTGCATCACCGGTTACGTGGGACGCTCTGGTGTTTGGGCAGAAACTCTATGGTAAAAATGGGTCATACTATAAAGTTTTTTGCCCGTACCAGAGTGTTCCATCTCAGTGGTGACAAGATGGTTACTTCCAGAGCACGCTGGAAGTGATGTTGCCACGACGCTGGCAATGTTGCTGCAATGTCGGATAAGTCCCCTCCCCCCAGTTACCGAGGGGCCTGGCAACCCTATGCCTGATCCTGATTGGACCTGGAGCAGTGGGCTGAGGAGCTCTTGTTTACTCTTTGTGCCTTATAATGTGCCAAAATGGCTGTCCTCCCCTGCAGGTATTATAGCACATGAAAAGGTAGGGGTGTGTGTGTGGGAACAAGAGCTCTGTGTTGCAAGCCCAATCAGGATCAACCACAAGGGTGCTGTCACATCTACTTTGGTCCCATTGAGCCTGGGCATTTTCTCCTGGTGTTTTGGAAACTTTTAGGACAGGAAACAGAGCCTCTTATATTTGTATAACTTTATTACCCATCCAGAATGAATGGAATAGTTTCAAATAAAATGCCACATTTTAAAGTCTAAACTATCAGCATGTTCTTTGACCATAAGAACACTGTACTTTGTGTTCTCGTCATAAACATAACCAGAAATTGTAAATAGCTGTGTTGATCTGGGGGGGGGGGGAGAAGCCTAAGAAAAATATCAGCTGTAAGCGAGCTTTTGTATTCCCTGAAACTCTTGATTGGTCTGGATGTTAACAAAAGTTGGGGAGGGGGGAGATATTGTTGAGCTTGATGGAAAGCCCACAATGGCAGATTGTAACAGTCTTCAAATAATGCAGTTATTCAGCAGCAATTAGGTCAGGTTGCCCTGGCTGAAAAAAAGAAAAGAAAAAGACCCAGATTACTGCTGGCTTTTATATTTCCAACCGTTGCATTTTTGTCCTGGTAGCTTTTACTGCTGAGATCTCTCTTTTTGTACCCTGAGCCGCCTCTAATTAAGGCTGAAAAACACCCCCTTTGTTTCATCCTAAAATACTTTTTGTAATAATCTTCAGACTTAAGTTTTCTGTCATACCAAAAGAAAAAAAAAAGAAAAAAAGAATTCTCTCTCTTTTTTATTTTGCTTTCACATCTTTCTGAGTTCTGGGAAATTTGGAAGCTTGATATACCACTTGGTAGTGTTTTGCTTGGTCATAACAAAGGTATTACTCTGTTGTTTCTCCTGGATTTTATCTTATACAAGTTCTCATCAAAATATAATTCTTTCTGGGGAATTTGGATGGATCAATTTAACTCTGAAATGTAAGGAGTCTGCTATACTTTGGTAATCTGTCCCTAATCCAGCAACAGGAGAGTTCATGTTTTTTATTGTTGGCAAAAATGAGTCCAAGGAAGTAACAAGATTAGTGGCCTGGCTGTGAATTTAGCTGTCTGTATTTAGTTCAAAATTTACATATCAGTGGGAGGTGGATTTGCAACCAGACTATTAGACCACTGTGAGAAACAGCTCTTTGACTGTTCGCCCCAGTGAGTTCCTTGGCTCATACATAATAGGCAACAGAAATAAGTAAATGTCGGAGGACTTAAATGAATACATCAAGACTGATATGATTAGGGTTGCCCGGTCTGGGTTGGAAAAAAAACCCTGGAGGCTTTGGGGATGGATCCAGGAGAGGAAGGGGTTTGGGGAGGGGAGGGGCCTCAGCATGGTACGATGCCATAGAGTCCACCCTTTTTAGCAGCTATTTTCTCCAGGGGAGCTGATCTCTGTCAGCTGGAGATCAGTTGTAAAAGTGGGAGATCCCCAGGCCCCACCTGGAGGCTGGCAACCCTAGGTATGATTAACGTGGAGAATAATTCATACACCATCCATGGGAAATATACTCTCTGTCATGAATAACCCAGGAGTTCTGTCAACTTGAACACTGTTAAATAATTCCTCCAGACAGTGCAATAATTCGTGCTGCTTATTTGGTGAACAGGCATAGCCTGTGGAGAGGCAGCACACAAGGTGAAGATGGATCCTGAATCCCTGGTTGTTACTTATCTGGTACTCTATGGGATCATTTGCCTGGTTATCCTTAGAATTATCAGTGATTGCATGATCAATTTAATGTCAGTGACAATTATGACTTTAGACACTGGGGTCTTAGGGGTATTATAGCAAAATCATATGTGCTTCTGGGAGGATACTGTGGCTCAGTGGGATTTTAAGGTGTTGAACTGTTGCTGAGACCCATGTTTGGGGCAATAACAGCCTCAAGCGCTACCACAGTGGCAGCTGCCCTCCAATGCTGCCCCAATTCTGTGCTTTAAAAATAGCACTGAATTCCTGGGGTGCTATGAGCCTTGTTGCCTCCAAGGAGGCCTGTCCTTAGGAGGTCTATTCAGAATCCTACTCAGACCTTAATGGGGCTTTTCCCAAGAAAGTGTTCTTAAGATTGCACTGACAGAAACTAGCACAAACTTCTGTTATTCAGTTTTCTCTCTCCATTCCATCACAATGATAAAAAAGCAGATAAATACAAAATACAAAGCAAGCAATTAACAAACACAATACAACTGTAAATAAAATTTGATTAGTTACAGTTTCATAATTTACCAATAAGAAGAGTCAATGAACAATGATAAAACTTCTTTTACAGTGGCATAGTGAAAGAGATGTAATCAGTATAACAACAATCTCTCCCTTATATATAATTGAATAAGACGCAGAGTCACACAGCGGAGAGAAAATGCGCACCAACAGTGTCTGGATGCCTGAACTGTCTGTCAAAAGCTTCCCCAGCTTCCATTGGCCATGTCGCCTAAGTCCCACCTCAGACGCAGCTTCACGCAGTGGAAAGAAAATGCACACCAACGGTGTTTGGAGGCTTGAACTGTCCGTCAGAAGCTTCCCCAGCTTCCATTGGCCATGTCGCCTAAGTCCCACCTCAGAACACTCACCCCCCCAATGACCCAGGGCTGGAGGGAATCAGTGGAAGGCCAGCGGCAGCAGCTCAAAGTGCTCATCACCGGCTCCTTGCTGCCGCCGCCGAGCCATGCCTTCAAGGGAGCCCAGGGAGGGGCGCGGCGGCGGCGATGGCGATGCTGGATGGCTGCCTTTGGCTCGCCAGCCCACCCGCCAGCCAGCCAGCCCAGCACACAGCTGCGCCAGCACCACGTAAGCCACCCCCCGCCTTCAGCCCTCTCCCCCGCCTGCCTGCCCGCCCAGTACAAACCCAATGCCGCCACCGACCCAGCCGCTGTGTGTCTGCCTTAGCCCCTACCCTCCACCCCACCCCTCGCTCGCTGCACCCCTTCACCAAGACCCCTCCCCTTCGCTTCTCCTGGCGCCCGGCAATCCAGGCGGACAAGAGAAGCTCACGCGGCCGCCCCCCCCCTTCTCCCCACTTCACGCGGCCGCTCTTTCTCCCCTCCTCACTTTCTCTCTCTCACTCTGTTTCCCCCTTCTTTCTTTCTCTCCCCTTCTTCCCTCCCTTCCATTCACTCTCTCTCTCTCTCCATCTCTCTCTTTCTACCCTTCTTCCTTCCTTCCTTGCTTACATTCTTTCTCCCTTCCTACCTACCTACCTACCTCCTTCCTTCCTTTCTTTCTTCCCAAATTACTATCATGACCCCCCACTCTGTCTCAGTCTCCCCTCTTTCCCTCCCCCTCTCTCTCCCCCTCTCTACCCCTGCCTCTCTCTCTCTACCTCCTCTTCTCCCTTCCTCCCTTCCACCCGCCCTTCCTTCCTATCTAGGGGCCCGTTGTCTACTGCCACAACGGGCTTTGCTTACTAGTCTATTATAAAATTGTCAGTGAGCAATAAATACAAAGCATATGATATCTGGCTGGCACTGCAACATGTACATCTAGATTAACTACATGAACTACACACTACAAGTAAACTCATCCAGTTAGATTACATTTACCTGAAGGCACTAACTTTTGATATGTTAATGTTTCCAACAAAAAATATCTATCCCAAACATTAGCTGGCAACTGTACCTTGGAAACAACATAAGTAACACAGCAGTTAACGTTGTTAATTGTAGTAGTTATCATCTGCTACAGTTAACAAAAATATTGCAAGATCTTTTAGAGAACATTGACAATTTTAATAAACACACATTGGAGAGATGATGATCTACAATTCCATTAATTCTGTTCAAAATTAGATGACAGAAATAGTGTGTCTCCAGCATAAATCAAAATAACTAGCCTCTAGGTGTAGCCTTTCTAGGATCTATCAGACTATTTTTGAGGAATGTGTTTAAGATACTATCCATTAATGATTTTAAATAACAATTCTCTAAGGTTGCGATCATACACGCCAGAAAAAACGGAGGGGGGGGGGAAGCGGGGCTATTTCCTCTGGAGGAATTTGACCTGCAGTTGCACAATCACATCTCCCTTTGAAGTTGTGGGCGCAGTCCGTCAGTGTGTGATCAGATGCAACTGCAGGTGAGTCATTTTTTTGGTTGCTGTTTCTTCCCTAGGCGCTTAAATGGGGAATTGATGAATCGCACCTCCGCACTGAGGGCTCCCTATGGAGTTTGCGATGATGTGCATACTGCGAGGGGGGGGGGACAATGGCACAGAGTCGGGATGGCCTGATCAGACCATCCTGACACCATGAGAGTGCGCTGGAGTGATCAGACACAGGAAAGTCCATCTGTGGCCCGTCACAACCGGTTTACTACCAGATTTTCCCCAGTGTCTTTTAACTCTGCTTCTGTGGTGGAGGAGAACAGGTTGCCGATGGCTGTGGGGCACCGAATTTGTTGTCTGATTGCACCCTTTAAATCCGCTCAGCATTTGCACCTATGTTGGGTCTAATTGTATGTATGACCGCAGCCTAAGATTCAGATATACTGATTTAAAAGGGTCAGTTTTCTAATGTAAATATATATGTGTGTATGTTTGACCAACAGAGAAAAATACATAGCTGCTCCATCTTTGGACTAAGTTTTAGCCATGGCTGAACAACTTGCATAGTTGTGGATAAAATCCATCAGGGTACTGATTTGAATGGTCTGTATTCATTGAGATAATTTGGGGCTCAAATTATTCCTTTAAATAACTTCATCTTCTGTGGCACTCCATGCCTCTTTAAATCTTCCCATTTGTTTCACTTCTCAGTTTATAAACATTCATTGCTTAGGTCTGGTTTTCCCCTTCCAACAATCCTTACTGGTTCACTTAACACACTTCTGTTTGTTTCTTGTACCCCATATTTACCAGGGAAGCATAGTCCTCCCAAAGACAACTCTTGCCAAAACAGTTCAAAGACCTCTGAAAACTAAAAAAGAATGGCATGCCTTTCCCTTAATGCCTTCTCATTGTGCTGTCTCTATTTTAATATCATGTAGGTCTGGTGTCCTTTCCCCCAATGCAGTTGTTTAATATACAGTGTCTACTTCTCAGGCAGTTTATAAAGCAAAGGCCAGATAAATGTACTTGGTAACCCAAGGGCAATGGGTTTTATAGCTGCATCTTGGCTGGAATAGATGGCCGTACTTCTTCGAGCATAAATTATGATGGGACATCTGTTCCATAAATTATCCCAAAATTATTTTACTGGTGTGCTTACTATTTCTTACAGTCTTGGGAAACCAATGTTGAGATGGCTTATAGCCCAGTCCACAGATCTACACAAGGGTTTTATTTGTCTTAGATGCATGTAAGCTCTGCGTATAATGATCAAGAACCTATCTTTGAAATCCCCATTGTTCCCAGTACTGAAGCAAGCAGAAACAGTGCCTTGGATACATGCAGGCTCTTTCAGACTTATGTGCTGCATTTATGTGGACTGTATGAGGGGGAATGTAGGCATGAGTGGGTGCAGTCTTGTTCTACCTTTATGCATCTTGACAGTATACTGTTGTAACATATGAAAAGTTTTGAGAAACAATGGCTTAATAAAAGTGATTTAGCTGGCTCAAGCAGTGTGGTATACTGTGGTATAGTGGTCAGAGTGTTGGATTAGGATCTGGGAGATCCAGGTTCAAATTTCCACTCTGCCCACGGAAGGTAGCTGGGTGACCTTGGACCAGTGGCAAACTTTCAGCCTAACCTACCTCACAGAGTTATTGAGGAGATAAAATGGCTGAGAGGAAAATGATGTGAGCCACTCACATTAGACATGCCTTATGCTACAAAGAAAGGAACAGTTGTTCAGGGCAGGAACAGTGTGCCTCTTCCTTAACAGAAAAAAGCAATAGTGAGAGTAGTTAGTACTAGTATATTGTTCCACTGTCCTTTGGCTTTGGAAAGCTCTTTGGCTAATTATTCTACTATTTTTCAAGATCCTCTGCCAAAAACAAAGCAACTGGTTTTATTACAGCCCAAACCCCATACTGGTGGTAACACAGACCCAAACCGAGTGACTAATTGAGTTGTTGTGTTGGTTGTGAGAGCTGTGCTATGTTTGTTGTGTATAGTCTCACTGCAGGAAATGAGCAAATAAACATTATGAAACTGTAAATAGAAAGGCTTAGGCAACGTAACAAATGGCTCACTACTCCCATAAATAGACAAAAAATGCTGTTATGTCTTCTATTTGCTCAGTCTTTTCCCATAAAGATGGGCAGTTCTGAAAAGTGGGGCAGAGTTGTCTGTTGATCATACAGTTGATGGAAATTGTGGTTGGATTTTTAATTATTACATGGGTAAACAGTAAGTGAACTGAGAAATGTCACATTGCTTTATGTTTACAAATCATTTGCAGGGCGTAAAGTGTTATGAATTTCAAAAATGAATCATTTGAATCTCAGGAGTATAAGCTTGGAAATCTTGGACTTTCCCTAGATTTCTAACTTGTTATACTTTATTTATACTTTAGATTTCTATACCGCTCCAAACCCCGAAGGGTCTCTGAGCGGTTTACACAGTTCCCAATTATTCCTAACTAAGGCCACACGTTTACAGGGGTCGGGGCTACCTACCAGCACCCAGGTGGCAGGGCTCGCTGTCCTCGGCTTGTTCCCAGACGGTCTTTTTTCGGGCGTTGGTGTTCCGATGTTCCTGGCGTCTCCGGTGTCTGGCGAGGTCTTTTCGGTCCGGCGGCTTTCTTTCTAGACGGGCTCCTCTAGTGCGTGGTATGTGTCGACTTACAGCCCAGCTAACGTCCGATCCGGCTCCGCTGCACCTGCGCACGTCACCACGTCCTCCTATGGCTCCGCCTCCGTCTCTGCCTCCGTCACTCTGCTGCCTCGCTCCATCGATCCGATGCCTCGCCATTCCACCGTCGCCGCCATTTTTCGCTGCCGCCGCTTTGATACTCCTGCTGCACACCCCCATATGGGGGAGGGTGCCCCCTGCCACCTAAGGGCAGGTACCCTTATTCTTAGATCAGCAGCAAGCTGAATTTGCTAACCCATATTAATAGACTTGGGAAGATTCTAACTTATTTTACAGGACTCTGGATCAAAGCTATTGATTACAAAGGTGCAAGTGGAAGTTATCAATAAATGCAGGGGTCATTTCCAGCAGGAGCGCACAGGAATGGAGCTCTGGCAGTGAAGATCCCAGGGGGTGGGCACATGCAACAAGCCCCACCCCCTGCTCCCAGCAGCCCTCAGTCAGAGGAAGAAGCAGCCAGGTACGTTGAAGAACTCCCCCCCCCGGTCCAAAACAGTCCAGTGGCACCTTTAAGACCAAGTTTTATTCAGGTACAAGCTTTCCTTCCTCTGCAAGGACAGATCTGCATGCCCCCCCCCCCAATAGCTAGCAATCCAAAACAGTCCAGTGGAGCCTGAGCGGTGGGCATTGCCTTCAGACACACTTCCGGTTATGTCAGGGGGTGTGACATATGCAAATACGTTATGCTAATGAATTATGCTAATGAGCTCCTGCACTTTTTCTACGAAATGACCCCTGAATAAATGTATAGCTTAATTGCAAAGATGCTACAAATCCCAGACCCTATTGGGAATACAAATGTATACAGATTTATTCCTGTACAGTGGTAATCATGTTTACGATTTTTTTAAATTAATAGAAACAATATATTGAGATTATTTTATTGCTATATGATAAACAAGCAGTTTGAAAACTAGAAGGGCAGTTTGGATAGTTTTCAATCAGAATGCAAGCCAGTAGGAGACTTAAAACAGAATGAGATGTTACATATAATTCCTAATCATATTTCCTGACTTAAAAAAATTAGAATGCTGCCACTGGGTCTGTAATTTAAAGGGGGAGACTGGTATGGGGAGTGAAGCTCTATTTAACTTGTCCTTTCTGTTTCTTTTCCTGTCAAATCACCACCCCCACACAACTTTTCCCCCTAAATGGGAACACCCCCCCTTGTATTCTCTCAAAACATTTTTGGGGAAAATAATTGTGAAACTATATGCAGCATGAAGTTCTACTAGCATGGTCTAGTTACAGTGCAGACCTATCTTTGGGTAAGATCAGCCTCAAAACCAACGGCCAATTTCAAATTTGTTGTATTTGCAACAAAATAAATGTGCAAATTAACAATAGCCACCTTGTTTTCTGAATAGATCAACTTAAACTTCCCCTCTGATGTCCGTAATTCCAGTACTGGGCCACATCTGAATGCTTTTGAATACTAAATATCCAAAGGAGATCTCTGTATACTGTACTAAGTGCCACTGCCATTTAATTTAAACCAGACTCTGGATGTTACTGTTACATTGGTAGTGAAACTGATTAAATCGATGTTGTAATGTTCATGCAAATGTCATCACTGCATTTCATCAGAACCGCTTCTTGCTAAAGTTAGGTTTTGTCTTATAGCAATTAGGCACACTGCTTGGTCATGGCCTTCAAACAGTTTGCATCTAATTTGTTCTGAAAGCAGGATTTCAGGTGCCAACTATGCTTGTTCATGCATTGCTGTTTTAAGAGTCCAGCATAAAATGATGTTGGACAGATACAAATGTTTTGGTGTTTTAATGTTCCCCACCTTAGGGACCCCATATTGGTTGAAAAAGCAGCATATAAATGTTTTCAATAAGCAAACAAATAAATGGACAATTCATCTTACTGCAGGCCATAAGGAAATAATGTATTTGAAGCACTTTGAAACTCTAAAATGCTACCTAAATGCTAGGCATGATGAACAAGTATCTGTTTTATGCTGAATCAGACCACACAGGCCCAATCTGCATTTACTATGTAAAGCTGTTTCATTCTGCTGTGGCACCAGCTTCCTTTGCCTTCCATTTGACTCAGTATAAAAAGCTCGCCATCTGCATCAGGACAGAGGGAGAGCGTGAGAGAGAGGGGGGAGGAGCAGCCTCCCGGGGGTGCCAGCAAGGCACCTGTGACCCCCTTGAAAGTAAAGGGGGGTGACCTGGCGGAAAGGGAGGCGGGGGGGGGCAGGAAAGATGGGATGGGTAAAAAACACAAAACACCCAGTGGTTGCCAGGCAGGGTGTTCTGGGGACTGCCCCAAGAAATAGCAAATGGTTCAGGGTTGGGTGTGTTTCCACACACACACCCCAATACGATTGCAGAAAAATGCTCCCTGGCTGCTTTTAAATGCAGACGACTGGATTTTCAGCTAACTAGTTTCCTTTGTGACAATTTGTGTATCTCCTTAGAAAAGATGGGGGGGGGATTTCAGCTCCAGTTGTCTGCTTATCACTCACAGCTGCTTGAGGGCAGAGAGGAGCAATTAAACCACCTTAAAACCAAATCCAAATAACATGGTAGGACACAGTAGTGTTGCCCTGCAAGCCTATCAATGTGTTTTTATGGGCTGTATGGACTGTGCAAAGGGACTGTACAACAGGGTGACCTAAAAATACCTGTTGAGACTGCACACCTAAAAGAGGGATACCTTCCTTTAGCGTTGCTGCTCCAGTGGTATTCCAGAGTTACCAGCCATCTTGCCTGCTGTGAGATGAAGCAGTTCCATAAGCCTGCACAAAGTCTCAGATGCCATGCCATGGAAAACACAAGGACAGAGAACTCCAGACGCCATTAGGAGTTTCTTCCAGCACATGTAGGCAACCCCTTTCCCCCCTCCTCCAGACCTGCAAAGCTGCACGTAGCTCAGAGACTCTATTCATGGTTGCTTAGCAACTAATCGCTCATCCATCAGCAAGGACCATCAAGAGACAATAGCCTTAGCCTGATGACTCATCTCACCTGCATCCAGGTGCCAGCCTCCAGTCTAAGTTTCTAGATCTCAATATTGACCACTCCTTAGTTCCCCTCCCCTCTTCCAGCCAGCAAATAGCATGTTTTCAGGGACGGACTAACAGGAGGTGTGACTAGGGGATGTGGCCAGCTTGACCTGCCCCTCTCACCCCAGCTAATAAAAGCTGAGACATGAACACATGGCCTCTCTCTACCTCTCCATGACCCCAATCGAAGCTTTAACCCTCTTATGTCCTGCTTGCTATCCCAATACCCTACCTCCATCTTTAAACTAGATCTGCAGCTAGAGTCCACGTGGTTCTGCTGGCTCAGAGCACATGTTTCCCATTTTCTATTCCTAACCCCTCCATTCTTCCATTGGAATGGCTCAATTTATGAGGACAGGTAACTATTTCCCAAACTGACGAATACCTGCTCATGCAAACATGCTTATAATCTCTCTGTATTTCTTAGACCTGTGTATATGAATGTGTGATTGTGTATTGTTTGAATGAGAATCATCTTCAGTAAACCTGGTATCTGAGGAAGTATTTTTCTGGAGCCTGTGGCAGCTATGACAGCCTTGACTGTGGGCATAAATTTGGTATGCATAGAATGCAAATCTTGACAACAGAATTCTGACTAATGTAGTTCAGGCTGCCATTGCAGTATTGTGAGCTGGAAATCATAAGAGAAGAACCAGGACTTGGGGTGTGGAGGAGACACACACTAAATTTCTAACACTGATCTGACCCAACCAGTCAATTAGGCTTCTTCTCTTTGTTGATATTATTAATATTATGTCCATTTGTGGTATATAATATTTATAAAGAGAGCCAGTTTGGTGTAGTGGTTAAGTGCGTGGACTCTAATCTGGGAGAACTGGGTTTCATTCCCCACTCCTCCACTTGCACCTAGCTGGATGACCTTGGGCAAGCCGTAGTTCTGATAAGACCTGTTCTTGAAAAAAGAGCAGTTTCTGTCAGAGCTCTCTCAGCCCCCACCTACCTCACAGGGTGTCTGTTGTGGGGAGGGGAAGGGAAAGGAGTTTGTAAGTCACTCTGAGACACCTTTGGGTAGTGAAGGGCGGGGTATAAATCCAATCTCTTCTTCTCTTCTTCTTTTTCTTCTATAAAAGGTTCTTTATCATAGTGTGTTATGCAACAATCAATAGAGCCATTTCATTTTGAGAACCAGTGCCAGATACATTTTCATTAACTGCTTTCATAGAACTTGGAACACTCTATGGGAATGCAGCCATCATCAATGAAAGACTCCAAGGTCTCTCAGAAATTATTAATGGAAATGGCCAGCCAAAGATTGTCCCAAAAGAATTGAAGATTTTTTTTTGGTTACTTAAGAGTGATTGAAAAATTACAGACTCTGCAATGCTTACAAAAGGGAAATAATCTACAGATGTTGTCTCTCTCCCAGTGTATAAAGCAGGCGGATGCTGTTTTTATGGCCTGTTTTTCTCTGGTACTAATGGAACTTGCAGAGTTATTTCCTAGAAATCCCAGTTAGACATAGAAAAAAGCTTCACAGGAAGTTTGTGTCACTTGTAATGTCATATCAAGCTATTTTGAAATAAGTTACCTCAGTTTTGTCTCAATTTCAATTTTCAAAACTGTGATTGATCATTGCACATCCATTGCTGGCATCATGGGAATGCTGGCCTGTCTCCCTGTCCCTGACATAAACCTTTCTCCAATTGAGGCCTAGTCTCATGCCACCTTAACTGTACTCTGGTGACTTCCACATGGTGATCTTTGTTGGAAAAATAGTCAAAGATGTTTAAATTGCTCAGAGTTTCAATGGATCTTGCTTCACTGAATGAGGAGACTTTCTTTGTGTTTAAATTACTTTATTTCTAAGAGTAATGGGTATACAGGAAACCTACAAATAAACAAACACCTAAGAGCTACATTTCTAGCTGCTTACTTCTCAAAGCATAGTCACACACTTCTAAAACAGTAATGGAGAATCTCTCCTTCTTCTCGACCCTTAGAAGGAAGTCACCTGAAAACAGAAACCAATAATTGTTTGTAAACACACTCCGATTCGTGGGCTTTTTCCACATTGGCTGTCTGCCAGGTTTCCCTTCTAGGTCATTCTAGCATTTCTAGAGAAGAAGAAGAGGAGGGAGAGGAGGAGGAGGAGGAAGAGGAAGAAGAGGAGGAGGAGGAGGAGATTGGATTTATACCCCGCCCTTCACTACCCAAAGGTGTCTCAGAGTGACTTACAAACTCCTTTCCCTTCCCCTCCCCACAACAGACACCCTGTGAAGTAGGTGGGGCTCAGAGAGCTCTTGACAGAAACTGCTCTTTCTCAAGAACAGCTCTTATCAGAGCTACGGCTTGCCCAAGGCCATCCAGCCAGGTGCAAGTGGAGGAGTGGGGAATCGAACCTGGTTCTCCCAGATTAGAGTCCTTGCACTTAACCACTACACCAAACAAACAAGGTAACAATATAATGACTGGATTGTGAGACCTTGCAAACACATACATTTCCAACAATCTTCTGTGCCAGGAATTTAATGTGTAGCATCACTTGCCACATAGAAACACAGCACAACAAAATGGATACTTTCCACACCAGCAGCTGACATTTCCAAGAGCATCTGGTACTGGTTTAAAATCATCCATATGTCACAGTTACAAGAATAATTACAAGAATAAAATTTCCACCAAATCAGAATACAACAGCTCTTTTCTTTTGGATGGAAATAAAGCAAACAAAGTAATACTTCGGCAGCTTTTGGGTTTAAAGATGAGCTTGAATGATGGGAGCATGGCATAAGGCAGACCAATGTCCTCCAAAATGCCTGGCTTCAGTAATCCTTACTCACAACAGCAGGGCCTGTGTCAGCCATTCCTAGTTTTTCCCAGCACCCTCAAAAGCTGTCTGTGATTAAATCCTCCACATTCTCCTCATCTTGTATCAGAGGCCGAGGATTGTAAGAGACTTGTAAGTAGGTGAGGCAAATTTCAAAACTGTGATTGATCTTGAGAATATGGGGGGTGGGTGGGCACTAAAGTCAGATGCTGCTGGAAGTTTCACCTACTGTTTTTGGATTGAATCCCTAAACACAAAATGCATTTCTACATACAGGTTGATCATACAACATGCACAGAAGCCTGCACATATGTTTCACAGGTGGGAAAAATTATGTAGAATTCCATCTGTTCCTCCATATGTATCCCTGTGTGACAGCTTCCACACTTGGCACTCTGTTCATAGCAGGATCCTCAGAACTTTCTGAATGCCACAATGTTCTGCAATTCCTGCTGTCTTCTGGGGTGGGGTGAGATATAATTTAATATATTTTGCTGGCTGCTTTGAATAATTTCTTTTTCTTTTTAAGAATGTGTCATTTTAAAAATAGTATGGAACTGTAAATTAAATTACCAAGGGTGCCACAATCTTTGTTGCAGGGAAGAAAGAAAAAAGACTAGTACAATTTCAGTTCTTTGGCCTTTTCCCTTTCTTTGCCTACACCAGCCACTATGGCAGCACAAGTGTACACTATAATTCTCTCTTTAAGTACAGAGCATGGTTTCAGTAGCATATCATTTAGTGAAAGGAAAATGGCCAAGCATATATTGCAATCTGGTGTACATTGTCTTTAAGGCTGCTTACAAATCATATGCTTAGAAATAGCTAGGTGCTCTTTCCTAGTGGTTCGAATGGTCAGGATTAAAACAACATTTGTGCATCTGCATTTTATCAGTCGCTTTTGATCTTCTGCCCTGTGGGGATGCACAAAAATATTTTTGCTGAACGTATCAACCTATTAGGGAAGAAGTATAAACCATCTGAGTAGATGATCTGTTTTTCTCATTTCTTCCCCCCACGGAACAAAAGTAGAAAATGTTTGGAATCAAAAAATGCAACTGATTTCCATCACAGGAATAACAGATATACACTCTAGTCCAGCAAGGTCCACATATGGAAGGAGTTTCCATATGTTGGTTTGCTGTTGCAACAGGACCATCATGCACAGACAGGCTGTGGATGTGCATCTGCATTAGAATTCACACTAGGATGTGAGGCATATGTTTTCATTACACAGTATGGAGAGTATCACAAGTTTCTAGCTACAATAGAATGCATATAGGAACTGTGTCCCTAACCTATGCCTCTGGTTTTGCATGCATTGTGGTGAACAACTATATCTATACCAGGAAATAAAAATCTTAAACTAAATGGATAAGATAGACCACAATCAGGTTTCATTTCAATTAATGTTATTAATTTCAGTGGCCTTACTTAGTGTTGGACTGAGGACTCCAACTTCAAGGCTTTGAGCATTTTAAAAAATCTCATCCTTCCTTCCCAGAACTCAGAGCAACATATGTGATCCCCTCCACATGGTATCCTCATATTATCATGAAGAAGGGTGAACTGGCCTCAGGAAAGACAGACTCAATCCTTGACTTTTCCAGTTGCTTACCTTCATCTGCCGACAGCCCATATCCATTACTGAACAGTTTCTTGTCTGCAACATTACTGGACCTTTCTTGTCTGCAAGATTCTTCAGGCAGAGGATTTAACTTTCTAATGAGAACAGTTGCACAACAGCTTTGGTCAGAAGCTGGCTCTCGGGGTATTTGCTAGAAGTGGACTTCTGATCCCTGTTCTCTTCCCACCATCCCTTCCACTCACTATCATCCTTGGAGAACCAAACAAAGTCTGAGTCCAGTGGCACCTTTAAGCCCAACAAAGTTTTATTCAAAGCATAAGCTTTTGTGTGCACGCACAATTTCTCAGATACATTGAAATGGAAGTTATCAGTCCATACACATAGAGGGTGAACAGCAAATCTGCATACAACATAATGAAGATGTTTTAACAGTTGCAAAGACCAAACAGGAATGACAAGCTACGTTTATATGGTCATTTAAAATGGCAGATTGGAATGGTGACAGAGCAGACATAACACTGTACAACCAATCACCCCACCTCAAAGAAAAAGATGCTGTTAGTTACCTCCATGCTTGAGAGGAGATGGATGGAGCATAACAACAGGGTCTCAGTTATTTAATCACTCCACAATTAAGAAGGATTCATTTACACATCAGTCTCTAATGTTGACATATTTATTTGCTTTACTGTGTTTTCCCCCAGAATTAAATCCAAACAAATAGTGAACATATAAAATTAGCTTGTTATTCCTGTTTGGTCCTTGCAACTGTTAAAACATATGTTGTATGCTATTTTGCTGTTTACCCTCAATCTATGCGTATGGACTGATAACTTCCATTTCAATGTATCCGAGGAAGTGTGCAAGCACATAAAAGCTCATGCCTTGAATAAAACTTTGTTGGTCTTAAAGGTGCCACTGGACTTCAACTTTGTTCTATCTTCCAAGGATGATAGTGATAGAAGGGATGGAGGGAAGAGAACAGGACAGGCAAGTCCCAGTGATATTTCTCATTCTTTCCTGAAGCAGCTGGTGCTGAAGAGGTGCTAAAGACCCAAGGAGTGCTTAGGCATTTCAGCAGTCTTCCATTCTCATGGATTTGGTAAAGCACAGAAGTCATTGTCTTACATTCAGTTTCATTTATAAACAATCTGTTACTGTTAATCCACATTTGGGTCTTCTTTAGCAAAACTCAGTTGATTTGTACACATTTGTATTTCTCTCTACTGCATCCAACAAGACTCCTTGCTGATGACACCAAAAATGAAAGGTAAAATATCCTAAAATGACAAGTAAAACCTACATAGCAGAGCTCTTTTAATGAACTCTTGGAAAATACCATATTTACTGTGCAAACTGAGCAACTCTCATAGGAAATAATTGAACTTTGTTTGACGAGCACATCTGCTTAGCATCTGAATTTTTACACAACATGAAATTGAATAAAGCTCAGCACTAAACCATGTCAGGCTGTATATCTGGGACCCCTCCACAACTGCATTCTTACAGGCTTCATCTGTTTGTCAGTGGGACAATGGGAATGCTAGGGAAAATTATTTCCATGCCACATTTGATAAGTATGCAGAAAAACCCAAGACAATGATGTGGAACATAGTTTTGTAAGAATCCTATAGCAAAATAATTCAGTACTTTTATGGGGAATGAACCTCACCACTGCTTATCTTTAGAATCAGGGTTCATCGTTGAATGCGAACAAAGCCAATATTGCATGCAAGTGGTAAAAATTACATTTTTCACAATACAGGCCTTTCCAGAAATAGTTTGCACAACCAGATTGGCAGAAGAAGTGAGCGGATCAGTCTGGCTCATGCTCACCACACAGTCGCCTCAAAACCAATACCAAATGGCCAGACAGCAAATATACCGGTAGGTTGTTCAGTTTATTTTGATACATGATCAGCTCAACAAGTATTATAAAAACAATAAATCTGCCAGTTATGCTGCCATTGTGGCTGGTGGAGGGGGAGGTGGTTGATTTGTGTCTCCTTCCAGGTTTGGTATGTTTGGTTTCGATTCTCAGTATTCCTTTTATCGTTGTTTGACCTTGGTGTCTGCTGCACCGCTTTCCCTTGGAATGTGAACCCGTTAGTTTTAGGCACGCAAAGGCTTCTGCCCGGATTGGCTTTGAGCCATCAGGAGACCACACTTTGAACCAAGTATAACTGACCCTTTCCCGCTTTTTGAATTAGTTCTAACACTGAACATGTATGGATGACTTGCCTATACTGCAACAATGAACTGAAACGTCATTGAAAGCCTGTTGTTGATTCCTGATTGCTGCAAGACTCTGACAAAAACTACCACATACAATACCAACACCAAAAAAAAAGACTTATATGTGCCATTATAATCCAACATTTCAAAATTCTTGCACACATTTCACGACACAGGGGTTCAGTTATTTGAAGACTCAACCATCTGTTTTCATATTGCACATATTATACAAAATGTTGCTATATTATGAGTGACTTCTTTAGAGGAGTCTGAAATGAGGAGGGAAGTGTAGAATTGCTCTGATCTTTATGGTGAATTTATTAAATCGGCATAATATATTGGGAATGTATATCATTATAGTAATAATATGTGATCTACTGTCTCAACCTTTCTCCCTTGAAAAGGACAAACCCATTGGGAATAAAGAACACAGAGATATCTGCCCTCTAGAAAAGCTGAGGGCAAGGCATTAAAATTTGCCAAAGTGAAGGTTCTCCGGTACTTAGGAATCTCTAAGACAGTGAGATAGTCTGTGAGCAAAGAATTCTTAGTATGCTGTGTTACAGTAAGGTAGTGCTGCAAACAGGTCCTATCAGATTGGAGGGCAAATATAGGTTGAACTTTAGGATGGGCAGGGGTCTTTTGGGGGCGGGGCACGCCGGAGTGCTGCTCCAGCAGCCCAGGAGCCCACACTAATGGTGGTGGCAGCAAGCCCCGCCCCTAGCTTTCCACACAGGAGCGCTGTGGCTCGGGGATGCCGGAGAACTGCATCGCCACATCCCCTGGGCCCGCGCAGGAGCGCTGCAGCTTGGGGGAGGCCGGAGAACCCCGCCGCAGCATCCCCCGGGCCCGCACAGGAGCACTGCGGCTTGGGAAATGCCAGGAGAGCCCTGCCACTGTGTCCCCTGAACCTTCTGGGGCAACAGAAAATAACTCCACACCATCCTCTAAATGACAGCCCTTCAAGTACTTGAAGATGGTTACCATATCACCTCTCAGTCATCTCCTCTCTAAACTAAACATACCCAGCTCCTTCAACCTTTCCTCATAGGACTTGGTCTCCCGACCCCTCACCATCTTTGTTGCTCTTCTCTGGACATGTTTAAAAAGGAGGCAGGAAATTGATGGGGGGGGAAGCAGAAAATACAACTGCAAGCACCTGGGAGGCTGCACGTGGGTGAAGCAGCAGAGAAATAGTTGAAAACAGCAAAGCAGTCCTTGGCATCAGGCTGTGGAACTAGAGGCAGCAGCTGCAGGAAAAGTCTTGGGAATGGCAAGAGGAAACTGCACGACCCGATGTCACTGGGAACTGAGGTCTCAGAGATGGCAGGTGTGAGAGAGCCCTGGGTGGGGAGCACAGCATCATGGGAAGGCCAAGGAGGACTCCCTGGGAAGTGGAGCCCTAGTTTAAAGGGCTAACTCCTGGTCTGAAGCCATAGCACATTTGTCACACACACAGAGTTTTAATGTTTGAAATGTTTTAATGTTTGCCACCTTGAGACCCTGAATTAGGTGGAAAGGTAGCACAGAAATGGTTTAAAGAAAGAAAGCAAGAATTCTGTACCTATTGACGTTTCTGAGACATCATCATAGGCAGGGCTTTTTTTGTAGAAAAAGCCCAGCAGGAACTCATTAGCATAATAGGCCACACCCAATAGCAGAAACTCATTAGCCTATTAGGCCACACCCCTGACAGCACCACTCATTAGCATATTAGGCCGCACCCACATGTTACCAGAAGTGTGGTCATCCAGCCACACCAACCTTTTGCTTCTTATTCTGTTTACCTTGTTTGTTGTCAAAACCCAGAGCTTTTTTTGTAGCAGGAACTTCTTTGCATGTTAGGTCACACACCCCTAATGTAGCCAGTCCTAATGAGTTTCTGCTGTTGGGTGTGGCCTATTATGCTAATTAGTTCCTACTGGGCGTGGCCAACTCAGGAGCCAGCCGGAACTCAGTTCCTATGCGTTCCTGCCCAAAAATAGCCCTGATCATAGACACTCCCACACAAAGGATGTTATAGTAGTACAGTCTGGAGGTTACACTAGCATGGTACAGCATGGTTAAGTCAGCACACTCTAAATAAGGAACTCACTGTAAGAAGGTGATCCTAGCAATGGAACTGATCTGCTTATCCATCAGGGAAGCTGGGTCCAGGCTTTACTAGTAAGGGGTGTGTGTGTGCACGCGTGTGCACGCGTGTGTGTGCATAATGGATCCCATTTATATGCCGTATATGTATTATTTTCTTTCTATTTGTTCTCATTTATGTGGAGCCATAAGAAGCATGTGAATCCTAAAATAAACCAAGTTTCAGCATTTCATTTCTCTTGTAAGCCAGGCTATCTTGGAGTTTGTAACATGCACAGCTGTTAAAAACTTATCACTGACAAAAGCAGGTATGATAAAAAAAAACAGCTGCAATCACAAAAAAACCACAGTTTTACTCCGTACCATTCAAAACTGTTGCTCTGTCACATGACTGGAACATTAGTTCCTTTAACCATCTCTAGCAGTTTGCTTCACTTTCTCTGGGTCCTTTGGTCTAGAATCTTTTTGATTAAAAAAGGTATGTTTTGCAGAAGTAATCATTAGTTTGTAATTAATTATCATATGTAGTAGAAGATGTTAAGCTTAATTTGTGAAAACTGGTTTGGCTTTGCTTGCATCACAGCAGTGAGTTATTGTGCTGCTTCTGTGAATTTTTTTTTAAAAGTTAGTCACAATTAAGTCCCATTCCAATAAAGCAACAGGATGGTATTTCATTGTGACTAACCTTTGAGTACACTATTCTCTTCAGCTTGGTTGACACTTTCTTCCTAGACTAAAGAAAGTAAGGTTAGGGTATGTTAGTATGTTATGAAACAACAGTCTGTAAGCCACAGAAAAAAAATAAATAACTCAAGATTTCTGTGAGCCAGAGTACTTATTATAAAGAAGGGTGCCCGCTACATCTCTGCATGAATCACAGCTTTGGCCTTGCCTCCTTTCAATCAATCTCTGTCAGAAGCAGAATTCTGTTGCCTGTCTGCATCAGGTGCAAATGGATAATTCAGTCATTTCTTTCTTTCTTTTTTTTTAAAGCTCCTGGAGGGGATTTTTTTATTGTTTTTACAAACTACAAAAAACTACTACAGAAAAACAGGAAGGGGGACTACATATACAGGATAAAGAAAAGATACCCACAACTACCTAAAAACCCAAGTGAGGAGATCCTCATTGGCTTAGTTACAGTAAAAACTTCCCTTCTTTTAAGCTTATAACAAACTGAGTCAAAAATCAATAATACTTTTTCTTTGCCGAACTCTTACAACTTCACTGTCTAAAGACACTGCCTCCAAATCATCCCTTTTCATCATCTTCCAAGGCACCATTCAGAGTCCTTCGGCCTTTACTTCTCTCCCCCCCCCCATCTTTCCCGTAGCTTATTAAGACTTTTTGGGGCAGCTGCCCCCTTTTCAGATAGAGAGTCCTCTCTGGAAGAGCCAGAGACCAACTCGCCGCTAGACTTGCTGTCCTCTTCTTTTTGTTCATCCTCTGATTTTCCCAGCTGAGCCTTTAAGAATTCTTTGGCTTTTATAACACAGTCAAACTTTCCTTTTTTGTCTTTGATCTTGAAAGTGACTCCTTCTGGAAACAACCATTTGTATCCAATTGAATTTGTCTGAAGAAAAAGCACCAACTCTTTGTACTTCTTTCTCCTTTGTCTCACCTCAAATGGAATATCCTATAGCGTTCCGATAACACTTTCTCCCACTTTCAGGGGGGTTCCAGAAACCGCTTTCAGGATTGCATCCCTCACATGCCTCTTTGAGAATCTTACAACAATTTCCCCAGGCAGATTATTCTTTTTTATATATCCTGAATATGATGTATAGACCACATCCATTTCATTTAGCAGCAGTTCTGTTTCCATCAGGGGTCATTTGGGGGGGGACGTGGGGGGACACCATCCCCCCGAGTGAGGTGCAGGAGGGCGGGGCCTGGAGCTCCCTGCTGGTGCCCGCTGGAGGTCGCCGCCGGCTGTGGGGAGGACACACTTCCGGTGATGTCAGGGGGTGTGGCATATGCTAATGAGTTATGCTAATGAGTCCCCCTAGCTCTTTTTCTACGAAATGACCCCTGGTTTCCATTTCTGTCACTGGGGCTAGCAATTCACTCATAACTTCTTTAAGATTCTCTCCTGGTTTTTCCGGCATGCCCTGGAAGCGAAGAACCATGTTGGCCTTTTCCTTTTGTACTTGTAGCATTTCATCTTCCAAAGAAGTTGTCTTCTCTTCCAGCTTTTGTACTTTCTTCTTTACTTTCTGCATAGTTGCAGCCACTCCCTTCACCTTTTCAGCCTCCTGCTTCATGATTTGTATCAAATCGCCTATTTGGGCTTGTGTTGTAGTTATACTCTGTGTTACTGTAGACATTTGATCTTTGAAGTTATTCAGCTGTTCCAGCAGAGGGCGCATGTACTCTGCCACAGACTTCGCCATCTCACTGGTAGCTTCCGGTTTAGGACTTTCAGGTTTCAATTTCACAAGTCTTTCTTTGACCTTCTTCCCCGCCATCTTTTTAGTTGTTTACTTTCTCCAACTTTTCAAAAGTCTCTGAATTTGCACTTGAACGTTGAAACTTGCCCGGGTAAGTGCCTTCAGGCAGTTTTCTCCGCATTTTTTTTCGCTCCCCCCCCTCTTTCGCTTAAATGTCCATGCAATCGGGAGGTGTCCCTCCCCCCGCTCGTTTTTCTCCAGTTCAGTCTAGTAGGGTAGGGAGCTGCCTTTTAAACTTTAAAACGCCTTAAGTTGACTCACGTTCATTGTTGGTCTTGCGACCCCGTCTAAAGCTTCATTTTAGATGCTGGATCTCCTGCGCTTGCTCCAGTCCGCGTCACTGGTCCCATTTGGTCTCTCAGCGCAAGGAACCATTAGAACAAAGAGGCGCCTCAATTCTTAGGCATTCCGCCCTCGAAGAGGCTGTCTCTTGAGAGTTCCTTCGCCAGGGTCCCTTCCCCAGGTCCCTGGGGGGGTTGCGAGCCTGCGCACCCCCTCCCCCGGCCAGAGCACAGCCTCACCCCCGAGAGGTACAGGAGGTGAGACTGTTAATGCGCCACCATCAACTGGAAGTCGATAATTCAGTCATTTCTGATGCAGAGATACCGCAAAATGACTCACTTTAAAAAAAGACTACCCATCGCATCTCCTGAAAAACCACAATTTGCTTAGAACTATGATTCATGCAGAAACACAAGGGGTAGCTCTTTTGAAGGCTGGTAATACTTCTATGTAGTCTTAAAACTTTTCCTGTTGTGCTTGAAATGTGGCTCCAATTTCAGTTCAGGAAAAGCATGTTATCAGCTACAAGAAGTCTGGAACACTCTTGGGGGGGGATATCTTTTTGGTAGTAGTTATTCTATTCCTTTTCCCGTCTCTTTTAAAAGATGGGCTCTTGGAGTTCTGTTAGTGACTGAAGGGCTGAGAATACAGCAATATCTGCCATTTAACAAATGTGTCCCTACCAATCCTCAGTGGCCATTTTGTAGTCCCAATGAAGTTCCCAATCTGAAAATGCAAGTACTAGTTCCCTGGTGGTTACTCTAGCAGATTACATGTAGAAGATAGGTGATAGTGAAACTTCATAGAACCCCGATGAATGCACTTTATTTGCCTTATTTCCCTCTATCCCAGGTTTAAGACCTGCACTTCCAATTCCCAGCCAACTAGTTCAGCTTTAGTAGTGAGTATTTAGAGATACCAAAAGCACTAAACAGACTGCCTGTGGCAAACCACCACAGACAGGTCTTGGCGTTTGCTCGACCAGTTTAGAACCCTGTTTAATAGCGCTCAGCAGGGGTCTTTTCGTAGAAAAAGAACTGCAGGAGCTCATTAGCATAACTCATTAGCATATGCCACACCCCCTGACATCACCAGAAGTGTGTCAGAAGGCCACACCCCCTGACATCACCAGAAGTGATGTATTCTTTGCTATTTTTGCTATCTGCTATTTTTGCTAAGTAAAGTAAAGTCTAAGAAACTTTTGAACTGAGGTCCTATACCTACAACTGGGATCCTTTAGTTACAAATGTACTATTTTCACCCTCAGTCTGAAAAAACCCTTTTCATCTCAGTCCTCTGTCAACTCTCTACTACTAAGTCCTAACTGTTGTTCTTCAGCTGCTGTTTTTTAAATCCCCATCTCAGCATTCTGCCAGCACTCATTGGCTGCTCTTAGGAAGAGGCTGAACCTAGCCTGTACATCACAATCCCCTTCCTTGTTTCACACACATCAAACCACACAACCTATGACATACTCATTTTCTTTTACAGCCCAATGCTGAACAGAAAACAATGCATCAGGTTCATACAGCAGGAGATGGAGGAAGAACTTTATTTGGAGAGACAAATACTTGTGGAAATTTACTATTGCCAGGAGCCAAAGAGCTGCTTTAGGTATGTCTAAGAACTTGAATATGCCCATTTGTTTACTTAATTATTTAGAAAATGTATATGCTGCTTCTCCAGAGACCTGCTCCATTGAATGGTAGACCATCGTGCTATATAGCAGACTGGTTTGTCCAGGCTACTCAGTTTCAGAAGTGGCTGATTTTCTTGCAAGGAAAACTGCAGCCTAAAAACACGGGCCCAAAGCCCTCTGGTGCCCATGACACTAGTTGCATGGTTCTTTGGCTACACATTTTTGTATGATTACTAAACAAAAATTTAGGGAAAAAAGAAGCACCTTCTTCAAGTCAATCTTGGATGGTCAGAAGGTCATAATGTAACCAGATCTGTCACTTGTGGCTGGTTTAGTTAAATGTTTTTTTTATCTTACCAGGAGTAGGATGGAGACTATAGCAAGCCTAAGCAGGTCTACCAAGGAATAAGTTCTATTTTGTTTGTTGGGGCTTACTCCTGAGAAAGTGTTCATAGCATTGCAGCCGAGGTGTTCTATATTGAAAGCCCTGCTGATCAGACCAGTAGTTCATCTAGTTCAGCATCCTATTTTACACAGTGGCCAACCAGTAGCCCTAGAGGGCCAGCAAACAGGACATGATGAGGAAGAGGCCCCTGATAATGCCTCTTAGTACTAAGTTCCAGAGATCTACTACCTCTGAATATAGAGGTTCCTTTTATTCACTGTGGCTAGTAGCCACTGACAGACCTATTTTCCATGAATCTGTATCACCCCCTTTTAAAGCCATCAATGCTTGTGGTCATTACTGCATGTACTGGCAGTGAAATCAAATTTTATTACTCATTGAGTAAAGAAGTATTTTCTTTTGTCTGTTCTGAACCTATCACCAATCAACTTCACTTGGTGTCCCCAAATTGAAATATTTTGGGGAAAAGAAAAAATCTCTCTCTATCCACTTTCTCCACCCAATGCATAATTTTATAAACCTATTATGCCCTCCAGCTGTCTTTAAAAAAAAACACCCTAAAAGCATTAGATGCTTTAGCCTTTTCTTATAGGAAAGGTGCTGCAATGTCCTTGCATCTTCCTTAAATAAAACAGGTGGCCCTGATCTGGATAACTCAGGGTAGTCTGATCTCATCAGGTCTTGGAAGCTAAGTAGGATCAGCCCTGATTAGTATTTGAATAGAAGACCACAAAGGAATATCAGGGTCGCTATGCAGAGGCAGGCAATAGCAAACCACCTCTAAACATCTTTTGCCTTGAAAATCCGATGGGGTTGCCCTAAGTCAGCTGTAACTTACTTGACCGCAAAAAACAAACAAAAAGACTATTGGTGATCCAGTGCTACAAACTTCAATTCAAAAAACCTTTGCTCCCCAGCCACAACCAATATTTCAGCAGAAATAGTACAATTTAATAAAACATCAAGTAATGACATGTCCCTGGGAACTTGCTTTTACATAAACAGGTAATAAGCAATTCAAGCAGCTTGGGAGCTGTTATGCTAGCCACATAGAGCAGCCACTGCATGAAGACAGTTTCAGGTTGTCTCCACATGTTGGGCATATTGTGGTGGTCCAAGAACACCCAGTTAAGAACTTGACAGGTGTAAAACCAACCACAATAGACCCATGTTTATTCCTTTAACTAACTGAAATTCTTACCATCTTACAGTTTTCTTAGAATGGATCCCCTAAACACTGTCTTTGGCCTGGTTTCAGAAGAAATGTTTGGAATATAATGCACTTAAGAACAAGTAAAGAAATTCAGGAGTTCCGGTTTTGGCAACTCTAATGGCGGGCGCACTCCTTCAGAGCTCCGATAGGAGAGGCCCATGACACGGTGGACGGGAGGGGTACCAGACGATTCCTGACCCCCTGGAGTGATCTAGCGAAAATATAAAGTTTTCCCTACCTCCGCAGCTGACATGGAATGAAGCGTGAGTGAAATCTCTCTTTAACTGGTTATGCAGTCAAGTGTCCATCTGAAGCCCCAATCAATAATGGCGGGGGGGGGAGTCTGCTCACCCCCCCAACTTTAAACAAATTGTTTAAGTGATAGAGGGGGCTAGGAGATATGGTGATTTTGGACTGAATCAAGTAAAGCACAGATTCAACTAAAACGACTTTATAAATAAACTTTCAGTGACTTTTAAAAACTTTCCCTGAACTGTAAACAATGACAAGTCGGGCAGAAAAGATGGTGATGAGACTGAAGCTCTCTCCTTGAACTACAAGATCAGCTCTTCTGGCTGCCAAACCGGAAGTAAATACAGACTCTCCGAATATGTTGTCTACAGCATTGCGCTCTCTGTTGGATCAGATGACTAACCTCAATAATAACTTTGAAGCACTGAAAAAACAGTTGAAAGAAACTGAGGAGACAGCAAAATCAGTGAAAAAAGTTGAAGCCAAGAGAAAAGCAATTAAACAAAGACTGGAGGTAGTGGAGAAAGAGAGAACCTCTGACAAAGACCAGCTTTTAAGACTACAAATGGAAAAATCAGCTTTTGTTCTGAGATTTCAAGGTGTTCCTGAACAGAAGGGTGAGAATCTGAAGGAAATTGTAAGTGAAGCATTGGCCCCAATGACAAGTTTAACTATGGATGTATTACAAAGCGATATGGATATGATTTATTGGACATATCCAGAATTCATCAAGAAAAAAAACCTGCCTGGGGAGATAATGGTGAGATTCTCAAAAAGATCTACAAGAGATGTGGTGCTCAAGGCCACAAATGGAACAACCCTAAAAATCAAAGATGAAGAAATTAAAGTCTTAAAAGACATACCATTCAAATAAGAAAGAAAATGAAACAGTACAAAAACTTAACCAGGTTTTTACAGAAAAATGCCACACCATACAGATGGATAATACCTGAGGGACTTGTCTTCAACTACAAAGAAAAAAAAGAAAAAATAGACCCTGTCTTAAAAGTGAAGATGTTTCTGGAGCTGCAACAATGATCAGAGAATGATAATAAAACAACACAGGAACACGACATGGAAGAAGAAAGCAGCACATATGGGTCGGGAGGTTCGGAATCTATGGCAAGCAATAATCCAGAGAAGGACTCTGAATCTGAAAAAGGGGCTGTGGCCCCAAAACTCCTGAAAGTCCAATGGAAATTTGATATCAAGAAAAAATAGAGGAAAGAAATTGAAATAACAGAATTTTATAAGCGTGAAAGTTTAATTGTTTAAGCTGTACTTACCTGATTTTAATATACAAATATCAGTTTGTAATAGAAGCTGTTAGAAATAGCTATATTCCACTAACTTTATTATAGAGGGAACTTTAATTAAGCCAATGACTAATCATTTCATATGATCCTTGTGTAGCTTATTGTTTTAGTCTAGTGTTTAGTGTTTGTAGTGTTTGTAGCAAGAAAATAATTTTATATATATATATATGAACGAGTAAAGAAATTCAGGAAAGACAGTACACTCAGTGTGAGAGCATTTGAAAGGGGGGGGGAAAGCTTTTGGAGAGATTCCAAATCACTATTATGATTAACATGCTGGGAAAACCAAACATTTTAGCACACAGGAAGTCAAAGTGACATCAAATATGTATGCTACGTCCTGTTGGAAATAGAAGCTGACCGTCTCCAAATGGCCTGTGTTGGATTGCAAATGAAATATCAACAATGACAAGTATTCTTGTTGACTGGGGTACTGATAATGAATATTCAAAGCAATCAGAATATTCCACGGAGTGTATTTTTGCTTCTGTGTGTTCTGCTGAGAAATTTGCAGCTGACTTTCAAAGGACAGTAAACATTCCAGATTGGTAAAAGTAGATTTGAAGAATCTCTATTGAAACTGCAGACTTCAATGGAATTAGCACATCTGGCTAACTTTACTTGTTTCAGAACCCCATTTAAAAGTTCATACGACACCAATGAAATGGCAGGCTTTAATATGAGTCATCTGGATTTGTTTGTTTTTCTCACTGTTGAAATTGTGGGTCAGAGACTACAGTCAGGGTCTGGGTATAGCAAGAGTTCAGTATGTGGGGATATCACTGATCCCCCACAGAGCTCAAAAGATGGTTTCTGCAGTGGCCTGCATTCCAAAGGATATGCCCCTGCTGAGACTTTCAGCCCTTGCAATTTGCCTCAGATTTGGGGGAGGGAGAGGACTTTTTTCTTTAAGAAAGGAGGGGGGAATCTCATCAAGAAGAAGCGAAACTGTTCAAGTTCTTCCTTACCAAAGACTTATAGCAAGTAATACACATAGTTTGTTACCAGTGACCCACAAAGTGATGAAAAAAGAGTGTTTGTTCTTTTACAGCAATGTGGCAGCTTTTTTTTTTTTTTTGTCAATCCAGCAGTTGGAGAAGTTTTGCTTACTGGGCTTCTCATCTGCCAAGTAGGTATTTAGGCAATAGAGCCATAACATCAAGTTTTGTTTTATCCCATGTTTCTGAAGGCATTTTGTTGGACGTTCATGGAATTGAAAGGTAGCATACACAGCCCAGTTGTAGAGACTCTCCTTTAGTAACAAGAAGACAAAAGCATCCTGGTTTCTCTAATCAATGTGTCAAAGGATGGTATTTCACTTTCCTTGGGACCCTAAAATCCCAAAGTTCTGCCCTCTAGTTGGTATTTCAGAAGACTCAGCTAGTCACTGTTCCATTAAAAACAAAGCAGCTCTATGTTACAGAAAGCCTTTCTGACTTAACAGGGCTGGGGTTTGTCATGATGACAATATAGGAACTAAAACTGACCAAATCTTTCCTCCAGATAGTGTTTCCGCACTCTGCGGACTTTACAATGTTGCTTAATATAAATGCTTTTAGTGTTGAAAAATGGAATGACATGACACTATAGTGAATGGTGCAGTTACATTCTATGAAATGCTGAAAGGTTCCACAGCTTAAGAAAATACAGAAACAAAAGAGTTTTGAAATCAGATGTTTTTGATCTTACACCTAGAATTTAATGTTGTTTCATGTGTCAGGTGGGATTTCATAAATGGGTTTAACGTTAAGTGAACTGGTCATATTTCCATCAGCTTATATCTGAGGACTTGTGGGATGGTTCTGGCAGGCAAGAAACTCTGCATGTTTCTTGCATCTGAGTTGCACTTCGCTGTGCAGGCAGGACAAAAAGATTCTGTTGAAAGCTGCTCTTCCTCTGCCATGGATTATTCACATGGAGTGCTTGAGAAATGTCAGTCAACTCTAGGAAATATGAATCAGCAATGCATTTTTTAAAACTATAACACACTGAATCCTACTCACCATCTGGAACACAGAAATCCCTCCAGCTGGTCCATCAAACCCAGTGTGGTCTATTCTGATTTATAAAAGCCTATCTTATTTCTGCTGTCTAGAATGACCTGCTGTCTAGAATAACCTTAACTAAAGATACCAGGAAGGAATTGAATGCAAAATATTTGACATATGAAATATGTAATCTACTGTTGTGGAGTAGGGCTTCCCATCATAAGAAAGGACACCTTTGCATGTGCATATAACATTTTTTAAACATTTATACCCAGATTTTCTCCCACACTGGGAACTCAAAATGGCTTACACACAACACATACTAAAGCAGGGGTAATTTCCTGCAGGAGCTCACAGGAGCGGAGCTCCGGCAGTAAGGAGCCCAGGGGGCAGGCACATGCAACAAGCCCCACCCCCTTCTCCCAGCAGCCCTCAGTCAGGCCACAAGGAGCAAGAAGCAGCCAGGTAAGTTGCAGAGCCCCCCCCGGCCTGCCTTCAGGTACAAGCTCTCCCTCCTCTGTGAGGGCAGATCTGTGCGTCCCCCCCCCCATAGCTAGCAATCCAAAACAGTCCAGTGGCACCTTTAAGACCAAGTTTTATTCAGGTACAAGCTCTCCCTTCTCTGTGAGGGCAGATCTGCACGTTTCCCCCCACCCCCAATAGCTAGCAATCTAAAACAGTCCAGTGGAGCCTGAGCGGTGAGTGTTGCCTTCTGACACACTTCTGGTGATGTCAGGGGCTGTGGCATATGCAAATAAGTTATGCTAATGAGCTCCTGCACCTCTTTTTCTATGAAATGATCCCTGTACTTAAGGCAAAATTTAAACAGAGATATACTGTCAGGAATTTTTCCATCAGGTGGTTCTGACAGCCTGGCTCATATATAGGCCTTAGCCCAAGGGGTCATTGGCTTATGCTATGGCTTGTGCCTTTGGGCAAGTGCAGGAATCAGTCACCTGCAAGACGGAGATAGGCAGATGATCCTTATGAAACCACGATGTACAGTTACTCAATATAGACAAGGGACTAACAATGTTTGTAGGGGATAGGGAAGACAACATATATTCATTTTTAATTGCACGCGCCGTCACTGCCCGGTATAGACGTCTTCTGGCTTGGCTCCATTGTTTTCCGCACAGCTGCGTGTTGGCCAGGCTTCAGGACCCGTATGTCAATCGCCACACTGCCACCGCCTGGCCAGAACATCCATTGCAGGGATTCTTTCGTAGCCGAGAAGCTATTTCGCCTTCCAAGCCTCGACCAGGACGTCCGACTATCAGCTAACACCCTCCCACGAGGGAGATTGGCGTGCCCACCCTCTCTAAGGAGTGGTTCCCATTTTATCTACTTGCCGAAGCTTTCAAATCGCTGGGTGGATGATGAGCTGGGGACAACAGGCTGGCTGCTCACACCAGCGCAGGGCTTGAACTAACACAATTCAGATGTTAAGACAGTGGGATATACCCACTGTGCCACCGCTTAAATGTAAGGCAGTTTCATGTGATCATGTTCTGAAAAGTGTTCAAAGAGAGTGGTCAACAAATTCAACTAATGTAACTAACAGTGCAGTCCTATGCAATGTTATACCCATTGACTTCAATAGGCTTTGGAGGATGTAACTCAACTTCGAATTGCATTTGTACTGCACATGTCTTAGTAATTTTTTAAAAGTCTTGTTCTGGTGCTGATCCAGGTCCCAGCTGGATCATTGTGGGGAGGTTTCCACAACTAACTTGCCACCACCAAAAAGGCCCTGTTTCCAGTGGTCACCCACATTGTTACTGGCAAACATAGAATACAAAGGCAAATCTTGGAGGATGACTTCAAAAACTGGAAAAGTTTGTATGAGACCAGGCAGTCCTTCAAAAGCCCTTGTACTGATCAAGCCGATTCTGACAAGCCAAGGGGAGTTTGCCCATTACTATAACAGAAAACTCCTATTTTTCCAGGTTGTCTGTAACTGAAAGCAGACAAGACAAGGATGTGAACCAGCAACTTTCCTAGGGAAATTCTGAGAAGTACCTCATGCATTGTTTTGGTCCATTGCTGCATTGCCTACAGCCAAATTATAAATGGTGGTATTACATGGATAGGGGAGAAAATTTTTTTTACTCTGTATTTTTTTAACCTTTTAAATCATCCCAAGAATGTTTTGCTGCATAGTTATTGCCAATTATTTTCACAACAGGGTAAGGGACATATCCTTGTGCACCTCATAAAGTTGACATGCTTTAGCATGACACCTCAATAATGGTTAGTTTTTCCAGATGTAATACACAAACACTGTAGGCAGAGTTTTATACTGTAATTTAAAAATAAATGCTTCCCCATCTTGTATTTATCCTTTCTATGAACTCTACATTTATAGGATATGGTAAGATATTTAGCAACAGGAATTGCTTTATCTGAAATCACTAGAATCTTTTTAGTTACTGGGGAATATTCATGAATGTAGACTAGCCCTGTTTTATGGAAGCACATCCATGATCTCAGACTTATATAAGTGTAGTGATAGATCAAAGTGGGCAGCAGTGTTCCCTCTAAGCTGAGTTAGTGTGAGCTAACTCACAGTTTTCTAGCCTCCAGCTCACACACTTCTTTCTTAGCTCAGGAAGGATGGCTCCAGAGCAAACTCATTTATGTAGTAGCCAAATCGCTCACTCACAACTTTAATGCCAGCAGCTCACCAAGAATTTTTGCTCACAAGACTACACAGCTTAGAGGGAGCATTGGTGAGCAGCCGTGTTTGTCTGAAGCAGTACAACAAAGTTAAAGTCCAATGGCACCTTTAAGACCAACAAATTTTTATTCAAGATGTGAGCTTTTGTGTGCATGCACACTTCATCTGACTTCGTCGCATTGTCTGACAAAGTGTGCATGCACACAAAAGCTCACATCTTGAATAAAAATTTGTTGGTCAAAGGTGCCATTGGACTCTAACTTTGTTAGATAAGTGTAGTGAGTTTATGAGAACTATTGTGGTGGTGTGGATACAAGATGGCTATGAACTAGAGCAGGGGTCATTTCATAGAAAAAGAGCTGCAGGAGCTCATTAGCATAACTTATTAGCATATGCCACACACCCTGACATCACCGGAAGTGTGCATCAGCCCCTCCGACAGGCAGAAGTACCTGGGATCCATTCTTTCCCCCCTCTCCCTTCCCTTCGCCTCCAAGTTGGGCAAAGGAAAAGGGGAGGATCTCAGGCGCTTCTGCCTGACAGAGGTGCTGGCGTGCCCACAGCCAGCCTGGGTGAATTATAGAATCATAGACTCATAGAGTGGGAAGGGACCTCCAGGGTCATCTAGTCCAACCCCCTGCACAATGCAGGAAATTCACCAATACCCCCACACACCCCAGTGACCCCTGTTCCACGCCCAGAATATGATTAAAAAAAACCTCCAGGATCACTGGGGGCCAAACTGGCCTGGAGAAAAATTGCTTCCTGGCCCCAAAGTGGCGATCAGCATTTCCCAAGAACTAAGCACTGATGCAACCCTTCCTGCTCTACCTCTCATGATTTGCCTAAGTTCACACAATCAGCATTATGATCCTTTTAAAGTTGAAAGCATGATATAAATGCAAAGGACTATTTGTAAGATTATCTGTAAGGCACAAGACCAGGACGCATCTCACTTCTGGCAGTCACTTGGAGAGACCCTATCACTCAGCTTCCATTGCCCCACACTGGAATAAGAACATGATATCAGGCCATAGCACATTGCAATAAAGCTCCTACAACTGTATACAGAAATACAGCATCCCTACCATTTGCCACAACTAGCCCACCACACAACCAGGATCAAGACTCCTAAGTGGACCAACAGACAGGCATACACTCCTTTGAGAAACTGAGTATTACATTAAAACACCTCTGGAACATTACAGATCAGTAGAGGTAGCACTGCACAGTGGTCAGAGTTGCAGATTGATATGGGGAGACCCAGG
>NW_015164667.1:864669-896576 GCF_001447785.1 Gekko japonicus | reverse complement strand
GTCTGGCCTCCCGTATGGATCGGCTACACCCGGATCGGGCCCCACCGGAGGCCCCAGGCACCGAGACGTACAAAGCGGCCAGGGGGTTCTTTCCCGAGGACCCGGTGTACGCACGGAACTACGGCCGGGGGCCCAAATGGATCCCAGCCCGAGTCATTCGGGTAAAAGGTCCTCGTTCGTACGAGGTCTCCAGCGAGGATGGCCAAATCCTCCACCGGCACATTGATCAGCTGCGCCGCCGCACGCTACAACTGGACCCCGAGGATCCGGACGAGGACCTGGAGCCAGAGCCACCGGCCTCACTTCCGGGACCAGACCCATAGCCACCACTCCGGCAGGAACCCGAGGCCCCTCGCCACGAGGAACCAGCCCTTCCTCCAACAGCAGACCCCTCGCCGGGCCCGGTCCACTTGACTCCAAGGGCCCCCAAGACCGAACCAATCGCCACTCCGGAACCTCGCCACTCAACTCGCCCCAGTAAGCCACCAGCGCACCTTCCCGGAGCCAGAGCCACCGGCCTCACTTCCGGGACCAGACCCATAGCCACCACTCCGGCAGGAACCCGAGGCCCCTCGCCACGAGGAACCAGCCCTTCCTCCAACAGCAGACCCCTCGCCGGGCCCGGTCCACTTGACTCCAAGGGCCCCCAAGACCGAACCAATCGCCACTCCGGAACCTCGCCACTCAACTCGCCCCAGTAAGCCACCAGCGCACCTGAAGGACTTCGTCTGTGGGTGCATTGCGAACCAAGGGGGGAGGGGTGTAATGTTTTCAGCCTGACATGCCCGGACTTGCCCGGGCTGGCCAGGCACAATTCCTATGTTAGCTTCAGTCGAAAGACAAAGGATCTGGAGGATCCTAGCCGGCCCTGTCAAAAGGGCTAGCTTCCCAGCCGGGAGACCAATGGTCACCCGGTTACTGTAAATAGCCTATCGGGAGTAGGGTGTGTGTGTTAGGTATGCTTGGTGGCGGGTTTTCTGAACGTATATAAACCGGCCTGTGAGCCGGTCAGTTGTCTTTGTCCTGAACTAAATAAAGGTATGCTTAGCTGAAATCACTCTCCGTCTGCTTACTTTTCAGTATGCAAAGAGTAGTATTGGAACGTGCAGAGCCAAGGAGGGGACAACAAAAAAAGAAGCACAGGGTGAATTCCTGGTGCTGAGAATTCTTTCCCTTTCTGTTTCTTTTTGCTTTGTTTGTTCACTTATTTTTGTTTGTTTAATAGAAAAAAATGCTTATGTTACATTGGACAGAATGTAAATAAGTAGACACACTGCTGATTGGTCTATCAGTCAAATGGGGGGGGAGTTTTATCACTAGCACAAATTTTGATTAGGGATAATATTGTACGTACAAGTGCTGTAATGATATAGTTTACACAATGTGTTATATTCACTTTTAAGCAGTTATGTAACCAATTGTTGTAACACGTTTTACAAAAACCAATACAAATATAAATATATATATTTTAAAAAATTGTGGGCATGACTGAAGACCAACATGCCATACCTGAAAACAGTAATCTGAGAAGTGTTGCAGTGAAGCATTGATTTACCCAGTATATAGAATTTTTTCACATGCATCATATGTTATAAGAAATAATATGTCAAAAGAGAAAGCATGATTCACATCCTCCTCCCTCTGCTATGCTGAGATCCCTGAGATTCTTTCTTGTACACAGGAAACAGCTCAAATCATTGCCATGTATGGGTAAGAACATGAGAGTTTTTGTTTAGCATTTGCAGGCTTAGCCTATCAAGTCAGTGTTGTTTCAGGGGGTTTCAAGCTCATACCTTGATTAAAACTTTGTTGGACTTAAAGGTGCCACTGGACTCAAACTTCGTTAGACAGGCAGACAGTATTATTTTCTCCTTCTGCCTTCCCATGGTGTGAAATATTTGGACTTGATGTTATCAATAACTTACTTATGTTTATTAGCTTCTATGACCAAGGGTCAAGCTGAACCTGATGGTAAGATGCAGACCTTTTTGTGTGGATTTAAGTGACTTTCTGTGGCTGGGGCCATGTGGTTGTTGTCTCTAGATGAGGCTGAATGAGGGCAACATGACTTATGGTTCCAGACAGTGCAAAGTGCACAGCCCCAAGGGTTTTGTCAGGCCTTTTTCTTACGCAACAACAAAATTGTTGGTGGAAAGTGCCATCAAGTTGCAGCTGACCAATGGTGGCCTCGTAGTGACTTTTAAGGCCTGAGATGTTGAGAGGTAGTTTGCCATTGCCTTCCTCTGTGTCACAACCCTGGGCTTCCTTGGTGGTCTCCCATCCAAGTACTAACCAGGGCTGACCCTGCTTAGCTTCAGAGGGTCTGACAAGATCGGGCTAGCCAGGGCCATCCAGACCAGGGCAACAACAGAATGCTGGCACTTTAAGTACCACTTAATTGGGATGATCACTGCATTTCAAAGAGGGTCAGGTTAATGATGTCTTCAATGGGTGCCTTAAAAAGAATTTTGTCCAAGAGGTTCCAGAACTTTGTTCTGGCATGTTCCCCCAGAAAAAAAGCCCTGGTTCTTTTGCTCACAGCAACAGGCAAAGCTTAGCTTGTATTCACTTGAAGAAGGCAACTCTGTTTTAGGCACACCTCTTTTTCAAGGGGTCAGGTTATTCATAATTTACTAGAGAAGGGAGGATGTCTTTTCCAGATAGTAGATCTGCTAGCCCTGTGAAACATGGAGCATGCAGAATGTGTATGACTTTGTGTTTGCAAGTGACTGAAAGAGAAACTTGCATGAGATTGTGGCTTTTCTTCCATTATTAAAAGTTTTTGCTGAGCATATAGAAAAAGCTGTGATTTTGCACAAGTGTGGCTGGATGACCACACTTCTGGTAACATGGGGGTGTGGCCTAATAGGCCAATGAGGTGAGCTGTCGGGGGTGTGGCCTAATATGTTAATGAGGTATTATGTTGGGTGTGGTCTATTATGCTAATGAGTTTCTGCTGGGCTTTTTCTACAAAAAGAGCCCCGTCATAATATTTGTCAACAATGCTTGAAATGATCTCTATCCTGTTCATTGTAAAAAACACTAAATAAAACACTAATTTTCCCTTTACTGTAGGGAGTTTCTGGTTTATAGTACTATGGTTAGTTCTAGTACTGAAATGCTGGGAGAAAACCTGCAAGTCTTTCATTCTCGCCTCCCCCACCCCTTGTAGCAGCAGCAAATCATATCTTTGCCCACTCATCCCAGCTTCCAGCCATGACTTGAAAATAATATAGGAAGTCGAATATAAAGCAGAGGAGGTTTGCTGTTGTATTGGGTCTATTGCTCTGCATCCTTTTTATTGGAACTTACCACTTCTGTCACCTTCAGCTCTGGCAGTCCCTAAAGTGCATTAGCTTACATTCTCAAGGAGGAAATGCTCTAGGCATCTATGTTCTATTACAAGGGCAAACAAAAAGTCTCTTCAAACTTCTCCGTTCCATAGTTACAAGATGCTGAAATCACAGGTATGGCAGACTTTTAAAATTTCTATAAATGACCCTCTAGAGAGTCGTTATATTAATAGGGTTAATTTAGAAATAGGCTTTGTGGTAGTGTCTCTCAAGAATCAGATTTTTCACGGCACTACAGTGGCTGTTCTCAAAGTGCCAGTTTGTTTATGTTTCGGGGGTGCATTTTTATGATGTACACATATAACATTCTTGACCTTTAACCTTAGCTCCTGGCATTCCCTTATATATTTCATCTCTATCAGTAACAGATGTTTTTTGTTTAACACCATTCACAGTAGAAATGACAGATACTGTGTCAGTGGACACAATAATGAATTTTCCTTGGCATCTTTCTAACCTGATAGGTAAATGAATGTGGAATATACATGTTATCCATTATACATTTCTACTGCTTTATCTCATTGGATGGCTATGGAATCTTACAAACTGGCTGAGAATATTTTCCTACACAGATTTCCTGCATATATACTATGGCCATCTTTACTGGGGGATAGGAGACATGGTAGGATATACCCTCTACCCTACTTTTGACAAAACTAGGGAAGGGGATGAAGATGATTAGGGTTTACAGATGGCTCTTTCGTTCATTACTTTGCCATTTGTCCCTACTAGATATTTTGTTTTTCTGCTACTGCCATTGATACTTCACAGATTGGATCCATCATTGGCTAAGTGGTCTTAACTAACCTGGAGATAAAGTAATCCAGGACAAAAGTAGACATACGTCTCCTAGAACAGAAGACAATATCAAAGCTGCTTTCTCTGACTGCTGGCACCCCTGGCATTACGAAAAGCAAGCTTGCTTAAAATGCATTTGCCAACATGTACTAGGATCCTGTCCCTCAAAAATATCATTGCTAGCTGCCTTGAGTCTTACATGAGAGAAGGCAGGCTAAATCTGTCACAAATGAATATTTAAATCAGACCCAGCATCTTTTTTATTTTGGAATTTGAAGCTGTTATGATATATTAACTCATATATTTAATATATATATTTAGAAGCATGGATGGCTTCAAGAGGGAATTAGATAAACACAAGTGGAGACCCGCAAGAAACTTGCGGGATGGTTATCCTATTCCTCACACCTTTGCTTCCTCCTGTCTCCCTCTACCTCTTTTTTGTCCTAGCTCAGGAAGGATGGCTCCAGAGCAAACTGATTTATGCAGTAGTCAAATCACTGGCTCACAACTTTAATGCCAGTAGCTCACAAAGTAGAACTTTTGCTCACAAGACTCCACAGTTTAGAGGGAGCATTGTCAGCCACCACCGTCCCCTACTATTCATCTGTCTGTGAGGCTAGCATAAGACCTCTTTCGGTGTTTGTGAATCAGTGTATGTATATGTCAGAAAAGGGCTTCCGAAATCATATAGCTCCCAGTGACTCATGCCTTCTTCCCCCTCCAATAGAGAGGATACATATTCCCCCCCCCCAACAGCATTCCCAAATGTTCCAAGCGACTGGAAAATACTGGCAAGGTCATATCTGGAAAAAGAGACTCTTCCTGACTCTGGTTGGCTGTTACTGGGATTCCAACTCTAGGCTGGGTGCATCTTCTCTCCCAGTAAGAGGAGCAGGAGGTGGGGATGACAATGGGTCATGCAGCAACCAGGTCACACAAGGGTGGGGGCGTGAGCTTGCTGGACTCCGGTGAGAACAAAGAGGAGAACCCAGGCAAAGTCAGCCATTGGGGTGCTCAGTAGTAATGGTATTGGCAACCGCTCTGCGCTGGGGTGAGGGATGGGTTTGGGCGGTGGTGGGGGAGGGGACCTCTAGGTGGATTCTCTTTATCCAAACATCCTGTTCCCAAAAGGAGCTAAATCCTTTAACTGTTTTATCTGTTTTAATATTTGTATAATGTATTTTTATATATATGACCGTGAGCCGCACTGAGCCTGCCTTTGTGGGGAGGGCGGGATATAAATCAAATAAATAAATAAATGTGTGGGAATGAAGGACTGATTTGTGCCTATAGATACATTATCACCCTGTTCTCAAAACTGTGCTCCTCATTTTAGGCACGATAAGAGTCTTGCTCTTCTCTCTTTCCTTCACTCTTCCCCTTCTTCACTTTCTTCTTCTTTCACAGGTTTGCTCACATACATAGAATATAAATACCAGACTATGATCTTTGGAAAAAGAAGAAAAAGAGGAAGAGGAGGAGGAAGGCAGGCAGGCAGGCAGGCTGGTATGTAGGTAGGTAACCAGCAATTACAAGTTAAAACAAGTCACAACACATTATGCAACATTTTGTTGTGGGTCCCCTCTTGTTATTTCTATTACCTTGTGGGAAAGCTTTCTATAGCTGATGAGAGGCATAAATAATTATTCCAAAATGTATGGCAATTTGCTGTCTAAATCCAAACCAATGACTTTTCACATCTGATGCTATGAAGACATTGTAGTAACTAGCATATTCTAATAAGCTTGTTCTGAAAATCTCCAAATGATGAAATGTCCAGTCACAAAATCAGAAGTGGAACCAATCCCATAAACATTCTGTTCAATGTACTCATAAGCAGATTTCCCTGAAGCCTCAGCAACTGCTGCAGGCTAAAAGATGGCAAAGAAACAGATACAGAAAGAAACTCTTCTTCCGCCAAAGAAATTATACTCTAATTTAAAACCAGGGCTCCCTTTTCTGGAACAGCTGGGTTTATACCAGAAGTAATTGCTCCTAACGTTACCATGCATATAATTACTGCTGTGGTAATATGTGAAATGGGCCAAACTATTTGATGGCATTGGCTTGTTTTCTTCAAATGTACCCAGAAACTACCATAATCATAACCCTGCTTGCTGCAAAAGCACATATTGCCTGTGACACATGGGTATGCTTTTGTACAACTAAGGGATCTTGCCAAAGCCCAGAGGAATGTTACTTGTTTGTTTTTTTGCTTTTCTGCAAAATAGGGCTAACAGAGAGAGTTGACCATATGCTCATTTACAGTCATTCCATGGGAACATCAGTTCTACTGGCTTTAGAGAGATGAGGCAGTCTGGTACTATGTGCATTGCTGAGACTGTGCAGAAACAACAACTGCAAACACACCTCACTATTAAGGTCTGGGGCAAATTTTAGGTTAGATTGTGATCCATTGTTGCATCACATTACATGGGGTTTGATGTGTTAGCATAGAACTACTAAGGATACAGCATTTCCTGAACACTCTTGATACGTGTCTGATGAAACTCACCAGTGCTTTATACCAGTGAGTTGGACATCTGTGAGATGGAGAACTGTTAGGGAAGCCTGGATTCTAAACAGGATTTGATATAACTCCATGAATAAAACCACATGCTAGTGCATTTGTTACGATATACTAAAATTCATTAGCTATTCTGACTAATTATGTCCACATAAAATGAACAATGGAGGGATGTATTTGTCATGCCCCTTGCCCTCGCACATCGCTCTGTATTCCGATACTGAGCCTGAGTGTACAAGTCGCATGCAAATAGGCTTTCTTCACACAGTTTGAATGGAGATTTCCTCGGAGTAGAATTTTGGAAGCTCAGAGGTGACCAGCAGCCTTGGCATACTCGCAGGCAAACAAACTTTTTAGAGGAATCTCCTGCCGAAGGAAGTGTTTGATCCTTGAGAAGCTGCAGCTTTAGATCTTGGGCTTGGCGAAGTATGTCAGTTCTCTTCCAATATTTTTTTCTGAGCAAGTGGTTCCATATTGTTCCCATTAGAGATTAAATTCTATCACGTAATTAATTCAGCCAATAACATTCTGTGTTGAAAATAGATTTAGTTCATGCAGTAATGTTTTATGATTAAAACAAACAATAATTTGGGTGCTCAGCACATCATAGAAAGCAAAGGAGATTCTCATGGCATTTGGCCGTCCTGTAGCCCTCCCATCACATCTGTCTCTTGAATGTTCTCTCTCTCTCCGGATTCAATCAGTGCTACAAGATGTCACGATGACCGCTAGTATTGGCAGCTTTAAAAAAGGATTTGAAACATTCATATATATGTCAAACACTGTTGGCAATGAAAAAGTATGGAAGCTACAGGCTCAGAAGCAGTACACCTCTGAAAACTAGATGCTGGAGACATACAACATGAAGGACTGTCTGCTTGTGAGATTCCACAGCATGCAGATGGCCCTTGCTGGAGGACTAGATGGACCTTTGTCCAACCCCTCAATTCAATTCTTATTCATTATTCAATTCATGTAGGACACCCCATCTAAGAGCCTGAAGTGATCCTTTGATCCTTACTAAGTCTATGATCCATCAATGCAGTTCTTATATATTAAGGGAGGATACCCTGTCTAAGAGACTGAAGTGGTCCTTTGGTCCCAATAAATTTGATTGGTGTCTACTAGCCATAGGAACACTGGCCATCCAATTCTAGGAACTGACAGGGATATCCCAGAGCAATTAAGTCTACCTTCTGCAAATATTTTTATAGGACTCACATTTTGCCATGCTTCAAGTTTGTCTCAAATGTTTTATATGATTTAAAGCTCATTAAAAATATGGACGCATTAAGATTGAATAAATGCTAAAATTCCATCAGCTAGTTGCCAAATAGAACATATGTAGATCAGTTCATTTTTGGTTATTTGTTTCTTCCTTTTGGAACCTTGCTTTCATTAACTAGCAGTGCAATCCTAAGGACAGTGTTCATTGAGTAGGCCTGAGTAGGATTTTGAGTAGACCTGTTTAGGCAATTAGCCAGCAGTTTTTTTTTCTCATGCAAGCTCCGTTGAAGTGAATACAAATAATTCAAGAATAGACCAGTGCTTTCTTAACAACACTTTTACTTTAGCTAGAAACAGCATATATTCTCCACTCTCCAATTTTATCTTCACAACAATTCTGTAAATTAGACTGAAAGAGTGGCCCAAGGTGAGCTTCTGACCTTCATAGCAGAGTAGGGATTTGTACATAGGTCTCCCAGTTAGTACTCCAATACTCCCACTGGTTCTTCTCTGTTCACATCAATGGAAGAGCCAATCCTGGTGGATTCCATCCTTTAGCTATAGAGTTAAAACTATCCAACACACTATTTATGACCTATACATTAGGGGAAATTTTATACTTAATAAACTTTTGCATTCATATTAAGAAATATCCTGGACTATTTTCCCCCAGCAGGAGTGAGGTAATTGACTCTAGGCTACAAGTCTGTAAATGGAAAGCAGATGGGCAGTTGGAAGATTAACCACAGAAAGAAATTGCTGTTAAACAAAATAATTTTTAGGAAAGGTGATCCCACTTGGCAAAGTTCTGTATACACTATGGGGAATCTGGAAAAAAAAATTAGGTTTATCGTGACCTGCCTAAGCTAAATCTAGAAATACCATCTTTGGACTTGCATTTATGTACATAATATATTTCAGGATAAACCCATGGCAAAAGATGAGCCAGTTCTGGAAATTCCCTGTCTTTACTCTGATGAGTCAAAATCGATGTTCTGTATAGCAGTGGTCTTCAACCTAAACCTAACCCTAACCTCAACCTATGGGTTCACACTCTCAGGCAGTTCATGAAGGCTCTATGAGGTTGAGGACCATCACATACAATTAATGAGATGTTAGTTAATGAGAGGCAGTTAATGAGAGGCAGTGGAAAGGAGTTCTTTGGGTATGGAAGTCACAGGTCAGAAATGGCTTTATAGGTAAGAACTAGTGCCTAATCAAACACAGACACCAATATACAACTAGAGCCCCCCAAAATCTACTTCAGTGTTGAAAACAGTGCTGAGAAGGAAAAATTTCCAATAGAATAGTGACCATGGTTGGAAAAAGGCTGTTTTTCCAGCAAACAAAGAGGCAACTGTGTTCCTACAAGTGAAGTGCCTCATGAGCAACCCACAGCAATGAGGCCTGTAGCAATCTGGGTAAAGGCATAGACTCTATTGGTCCTGTTTCCCTCCCCCATTACATGCCAGACTCTCAAGTCAATTCTGTAAGAGTTGCTTATTCATGGTCTTCATACCAGTAGGATGAAGAAGTGGCTCACAGTACCCTTCTTGCACCATCACTCAGACATTCTCTTCACCACTCCATCTCTTCCACCCCAAGTCTGTCCTGCTGCTCTTAATAAGCTGCCCTGCCGCCTCACTGACTCCCAGCAGCTGCTAATCACTGCTGGCTTTGTACCCAGAGTCATTAGCCCACACTATCTCCACCTGGGCATGCCCTGCTTTTCCAGAGCAGGCTTCTCAGAGCTGTGTGTCCACCCTTTTTCTTCTCCTATAGCAACTCTGGGCTGTATACCCACTGGCCCTGGGTAAGCGGGGTCTCTCATTAGCCTGTTCCATCACAGAATCATTAAAAATTAACACATTTACTTGAAAAATCCCATTTACTTTAAAAACGGAACACAGGCTATGGCAAATAAGATGCAAGTCTGTGGTCAGGCAGGCAAAAAGGGAATATGAGGAGCATATAGCAAAAAATGTAAAAACCAACAATAAAACTTTCTTCAAATACATTAGAAGCAGGTAACCAGCCAGGGAGGCAGTGGGGCCCTTGGATGACCAAGGGGTAAAAGGAGTACTGAAGGATGATAGGGAAATGGCTGAGAAGCTAAATGCATTTTTTGCCACTGTCTTCACTGTGGAAGATGAGAAGTGCTTGCCCACTCCAGAACCGCTGAGTTCGGGAGGGGTGTTGAAAGACCTGAGTCAGATTGAGGTGACAAGAGAGGAGGTCCTAAAACTGATAGACAACTTAAAAACTGATAAATCACCAGGCCCAGATGGCATACCTCTGAGAGTTCTGAAAGAACACAAATGTGAACTTCTGGATCTCCTTACAAAAATATGTAATCTTTCCTCAAAATCAGCCTCCATTCCTGAGGACTGGAAGGTAGCTAATGTCAGTCCCATCTTTAAAAAGGGTTCCAGAGGAGATCCGGGAAATTACAGGCCAGTCAGTCTGACATCGATACCGGGTAAATTGGTGGAAACCATTATTAAGGAAAGATTTAGTAGGCACATAGATGAACAAAACCTATTGAGGCAGACTCAGCACGGTTTCTGTAAGGGAAGATCTTGTCTCACTAACCTGTTAGTGTTCTTTGAGGGGGTGAACAAACATGTGGACAAGGGGGATCCAATAGATATTATTTACCTTGACTTCCAGAAAGCTTTTGATAAAGTTCCTCATCAAAGGCTCCTAAGTAAGCTCAAAAATCATGGGATAGAAGGACAAGTCCTTTTATGGATCAAAAACTGGCTAGTTCATAGAAAACAGAGAGTGAGTGTAGGTGGGCAATTTTCTCAGTGGAGGGTGGTAAGCAGTGGGGTACCGCAGGGATCAGTACTTGGTCCACTGCTTTTTAACTTGTTCATTAATGATTTGGAGATGGGAGTAAGCAGTGAAGTGGCTAAATTTGCGGATGATACGAAGTTGTTCAGGGTGGTGAAAACCAGTGAGGATTGTGAGGCACTCCAAGGGGATCTGTCAAGGATGGGCGAGTGGGCGTCAACATGGCAAATGGGGTTCAATGTGGCCAAGTGCAAGGTGATGCACATTGGAGCCAAAAATCCTAAATATAAATACACATTGATGGGGTCTGAACTGGCAGAGACTGATCAAGAGAGAGATCTTGGAGTTGTAGTAGATAACTCACTGAAAATGTTGAGACAGTGTGTGACTGCAATAAAGAAGGCCAATGCTATGCTGGGGATTATTAGGAAGGGTATTGAAAACAGATCAGCCAATATCATAATGCCCCTATATAAATCAATGGTGCGACCTCATTTGGGATACTGTGTGCAGTTCTGGTCACCACACCTTAAAAAGGATATTATAGCTTTGGAAAAAGTGCAGAAATGGGAAACTTGAATGATAAAAGGGTTGGAACACTTTCCCTATGAGGAAAGGTTAAAACGCTTAGGGTTCTTTAGCTTGGAGAAACGATGACCGAGGAGTGACATGATTGAGGTTTATAAGATTATGCATGGGATAGAGCAGGTAGAGAAAGAGGTACTTTTCTCCCTTTCTCACAATATAAGAACTCGTGGGCACTCAATTAAATTGCTGAGTGGTCGGGTTAGAACGGATAAAAGGAAGTACTTCTTCACCCAAAGAGTGATTAACACATGGAATTCACTGCCACAGGAAGTGGTGGCGGCTACAAGCATGGACGGCTTCAAAAGGGAATTAGATAAGCATATTGAGCAGAGGTCCATCAGTGGCTATTAGCCACAAGGTATAGATAGGGTCTCTGGGGCAAGTGATGCTCTGTCTTCTTGGTGCTTGGGGGGGGGTCAACAGTGGGAGGGCTTCTAATGTCCTGGCCCCACTGGTGGACCTCCTGATGGCACCTGGTATTTCTGGCCACTGTGTGACACAGAGTGTTGGATTGGATGGGCCTTTGGCCTGATCCAACATTGGCGTCTCTTATGTTCTTATGTTCATCAGGTGTATGAGGAAGTCTAGAACAATGCTTGTATGTATGCATAATGGGAGGAGAAAGCATTGATGAAGTGGGGCCAAAAGGCAAAGAAAGCACAAGAGACAGCAGAAAGTGCATGCCTGTACTATGCTAAGCCTTTTTTTTTCTTTTCCAAATGCAGCTGAAGAAGCTGTTTTATCAAGGGAGATAAAGGTGCTATTTTTCAGTGGAAAAACAGGAGAGGAAAGGGTTAATGAGCTGAAACAGCCTTTGATACTGTGTCTTGGATTTTTCTACAAAAAACACTGCAATATTTCAACTGTGGTTCCAGATTTTTGAATTGGATACCAAACATATACACTAAACAACATGCAAAAATCAACAGGGTCCTGACACATGGATTCAGAATAGAAAAAGGAACCCGTCAAGGATGTCCACTCTCTCCATAGCTCTTCATTCTTGTGATAGAAATTTTTGCTTCTAAGATAAGACAAAATTCCAAAATTGAAGGATTAAAAGTAGAAGGAGAGGAGTTTAAACTAAAGAGTTCTGCAGATGACATGGTCCTTACAATTTCAAACCCCCAACTGTCTCTCCAACATGTTAATGGAGCAAATTGACAAGTTTGGACTCTTTTCAGGTTATAAAATCAACAGGAAGAAAACTGTAATGTACTCCGCAATGACTACGTGCGCGACCATTGGGCCATGCCGTCAAGCAGAGTCCTGAAGCTTCGCTCCTCAAGAACAATAGCTGAGCGGATCCTAGCCCACACCTATCAGAGGGCCAGGTCCGCAGCCGAGAGCCTATGGGACTCTTGGCTACTGTATATAGCCTATGGGGAAGTAGGGGGTGTGTCTTTGGTGGTGGGTTTTCTGAGCATATAAACCGGCCTGCGAGCTGGCTTACTTTGTCCTATTCCCTCCGAATAAAAGTACTTGCTGAAATCACTCAACGCTTCTCAGTACTTTTCAAAAACCAAGATTATTTTAAATTTTTCAGCTACTCAAGAAGAGGAAGCGATAAAGAAAATTTCAGGATGTGCCATAATAAACAACCCAGTCAAATATTTAGGAATCATTAGAATCACAGAATCGTAGAGTTGGAAGGGACCTCCAGGGTCATCTAGTCCAACCCACTGCACAATGCAGGACATTTACAAATACCTCCCCCTCCACACCCACAGTGACCGCTGATCCATGCCCAAAAGATGACAAAAAACCTCCAGGATCCCTGGCCAAACTGGTATGGATAAAAATTGCTTCCTGATCCCAAGGTGGCAATCAGCATTTCCCTGGGCATGTAAAAAAGGGTCACAAGAACTAAGCACTGAGGCAGCCCGTCCTGTCCTCCCTCTTATGATTTGCCTAAATTCACACAATCAGCATTGCTGTCAGATGGCCATCCAGCCTCTGTTTGAAAACCTCCAAAGAAGGAGAGCCTACCACCTTCCGCAGAAGCCTGTTCCACTGAGGAACAGCTCTATCAGGAAGTTCTTCCTAGTGTTTAGCTGAAAACTCTTCTGATTTAATTTCAGCCCATTGGTTCTGGTCCGACCTTCTGGGGCAACAGAAAACAACTCATAAGAACATAAGAACATAAGAACATAAGAGACGCCAATGTTGGATCAGGCCAAAGGCCCATCCTCCTTTCTCTGGTCCAGCACCATGCTTGGCTATGCCAAGCCATCTTTCACTGGTTGCCTAGCTGGCAGCAGTCCAGGGCACAAACCTCTCACATGAACTCTCTGGCATTCTTAGGGGGCTGCTTTTGCCTGGTTTGGTAGCAACAAAAAATCAGATGCCATTTTCTTATGACCATTGCTGTTTACTGTAATGTTGATGACTATGATGTTTTGTGGTAAACACATTTTGAGTGCGGTCGTATGACCAACAACGAACAGTGAGTCAAGTGAAAGCGAAACACCAGCAACATAAAAAGAAAGTCCCCCCCTCGAGAACAGTGAGAAAAGCGAGCGGGGGAGGGGCCTCTCCCACACGCATGAACTAAAAAGTGATTTAGCAAGGGGGGATGAAATTAAAAGTGATGAAATCTGTTTTAAGAACCTTACCAGAGCGCAGATAGGCATTGGGTGAATTTCAGAGACTTTAGCAAGTTTTGACAAAAGTAAACAATCCATAAAAATGGCGTGGAAAAAAGCAGAGAGAGACAAACAGCCAAAAGTGAAAGCACTGGGGAGCATGAGCCCATGACCGGAAGAGACCACTGAGTTCTCTAAACTTTTGATGGACTCTTTGCGCCCTCTACTGAACCAGATGACTAACAGAAATCAGCAGCTGAAAACTCTAAATCAGAACTCTGCAACTCAGCAGCTCCAACTGTCTGAAACTACAAAAAAGATAGAGCAAACAGCTGAGAAAGTAAAGGAAATAGATGCCAACTCTAAAAAAGTCAAGAAAAAGGTGCAAATGCTGGAAAGGAAGCAAGCTTCGGATGAATCTCAACTTTTACAACTGCAAATGGAGAAAGCTAACCTGGTCCTCCGGCTCCAAGGGGTCCCTGAGGTAAAAGACTAGAATCTAAAACAACTTTTGAGCAATGCATTAGCTCCAGTTACAGATTTAAAAGTGGAATACCTTATAAGCAAAATGGATATGGTCTATAGGGCCTATTCCATCTACATCAAGAAAAAATAATCTGCCTGGTGAGATAGTGGTTTGATTCTCGAAGAGACACATGCGGGATTCTATCCTGAAAGCTACTACAAGAACACCCCTGAAAATGGGAGGCAACACCATCAGGATTTTAAAAGACATCCCATTTGAAATAAGGAAGAAGAGGAAGAAGTATAAAGACTTAATCCTTTTTTTACAAACAAACAAACAGCATTTCCTACAGATGGTTAACCCCTGAAGGCATCATTTTCAAACTGCAGGACAAAAAAGAAAAAAAATGACTCTGTTTCCAAAGTGCATGAGTTCCTGAGATTGCAACTGGGAGAACCAGCTGAGGACGCTAAAGAAGAAGATGACAGCAAATCTAGCGGTCAACTGGACTCTTTTTCTTCTGGCGAGGATTCTGCTTCAGAAAAGGGGGTGCCTGCCCCTAAACAAGAATACCAATTGAAGATTAGAAAAGATAAAGCAAAGTGAAGGCTGAAGGACTCTGAATGGTGCTTTAAAGCATGTGATATAAACGATGCTCTTGGGGTTGTCTTTAAACAGTTAAAATTGTTAAAAAGAAAAATAATTTAGCTTAATCGACTATGTTCAATGTAATGTAAGTATTTTAGACTAACACTTATACAAGCTGATGTAATGATCTCCTATACTTGGGATTTTAGTTAGTAGTGGTTTTCTTTCCTTTCTCCATAGGTGTAGATGTTCCCTCCCTATTTTTTGTTGTAGTTTGTAGTTTATAGAAAATGCAATAAAAATCCCCTCTGGGGGCAACCCCCCCCAAAAAAACAGGAAGTGGGCAAATGTTGTCTCCATCTTTAAGAAGGGGAAAAAGGAGGATCCGGGTAACTAACGACCCATCAGCTTGATCTATTCCTGGGAAAGTTTTAGAACAAATCATCAGACAGTCCTTGAGCATTTGTATGACATCTAGTTAAACAATACAGTGAATTCTGGTTCTTTTGTTGTGGGGGTAATTTAATGAGAATAACATGGACACTTATTACACGCCACTGGAGGCCTAATATTCCAGCATTCACTGGGCTAGAGAAACAGTAGCATTGTGAAGTTGTCATCATTTTCACATTAATATCTATATGGCTACTGGCAAAGTCATTTTTGTACAACCAACCTTGTGCTGAATTATTACTAAAATGCAAAGAAGCCTGTTTTCCATTGTGAGCCAAATACAATACCATGCATTATTTCTAGGATACATGACTCCTGCCTGATGAAATGCTAATAGACATCAATCTTTCCATTGATTTCAATAAACTGAAAACTGGGGCACATATGTTTAAATGGTAGATCCTCCTCTTTTTATGGGTATAATGGCACTGAATTTTAGGGTTCTAATAGCAAACTCTCTGATAGACCCAGTTACTTGGCTGAATCTTTAGTGATTAGACTTTGGACATTAGACTTTGGACATATGATATTTCAAACCACAAAGCTGGCCAATCAATTTCCTGGATGCTGTATTTGCAGTACAAATTCTCAGATGAGTCAGTACAATAAATTTCTTTTGAAAAAAGGAGATAATTTTATAACATAGGAATTTCTGGCAACTTTGATGACGGTGATCAGCTAAGAACACATCAAGGAAGAAGCAAATTCCTATTGGCAGTGAGTGTAGATGACACAAAGACTTCCTCATAAACACAGAGCTTTCAAAAATAATTCCAAAATATACTCCTCTGAATAGAAATGAGCAAAAAAGAGACAGAAGTTGGAAAGATTATATGGTGAAATAAGGTACACATTCGAGATGAAGATCCTGATTTCAAGTAATCTTTTTTCAGTGTTAAAGAAGATTTCTGTTATAGTCTTAATATGAAGGTTGCATTTCTGGCACAATATACTAGTACATTATTTAAATTCCCACGGTCTGATCTAGTTTTTCACTTGTCCTTGAGATAATGTTGAACTGGGAAAACTCTAGAGGTAATTCCAGGCATAGTACAATCATAGCATATTGGATATGGAAGCTATGAAGAACCCTGTAAGTCATGTTGTGCACAAGGCACACCCTCAACACTACACACACACACACACATATATACCATTCATTATAGACCCTTGCTCAACCTTTCCTCCAAAATTTGCAATACAAGAAATGCTCTGTGTGGCTGGTTTCATCATCAAGCCCCTATGATCTCTCTACTAATCCAAATCTACTTGACTATATACCTAATAATCCCTTGCTTTTTGTCCTAAGCATATAGAAAACACACATTGCTATATCAATACAGCCTATACCATAGTTCGGTAACTCAGAGAGGAAAAAAACCTTGCATGATATCATGAGCGCTAGATTTACCAATAGGGAGATCAAGTATGTATTTAGGGTCTCAAAATCTCTGAAGGAAATGAAACTTTGACAACATATCGAAATGAAACGACTTCCGGTCAATGGAACAGCAATGGCGGACGCTCTCCTCACAACAGAGGAGGGCGAATCACACACCAGCGGCCTGGAGGGGTGTCACCTCAAGTGACACCCCCACGGAGCCTTTGTGATAGTCTCCAGGCCACGGGGCTTTTGAGGGGTAGCCTTTTCGATGGTGTAATGCTGGAGAATTGAGGCTCCCCTCCGCCCCGATGGTCCTGTCACTGAGTGGCCTTCGGGCACAAGCTGGACTGACCTGGACAAGCGCTGGAGATCGAACGGAATGGCATAAAACTGAGTGTGGTCAGATAAACTGGCCGACAATGAATATGAGTTCTGAACAAAATGGAGCAGTTTGAAAAGCGATTCCCCCCCCTCACAATCAGAAACAGAGATTGCAAACGGATGGCTCTTTTGCGAAAAGAGCGTTAACTGACACAAAGGGGGAGAGGGGAAGAAGTAAACTGAAAGTGTTTTGAGAGACTTACCTGATCTGCAAAGTCGTTGGGCGAGTTTTCTGAGTTGTGGGGAAGCGGCAAAAATTGTAAACAAATGGGAAAGATGGCGGCCCAGCAGAGAAAGTTTAAAACGAAGCTGGGCGGGCAAAGTCCGAGACTGGAAGAGGGAGCAGATGTCCTCAAACTCCTGGCAGATATGCTTAAGCCGGTGATGAAACAACTCGATGGTATTAACCAGCAATTGACTGTGATGAATAAAAACTTCACGGCACAGCAGCTCCAGCTGAATGAGACAGAGAAAAAAGTGGAGCAGGCAAATGAGATTGACACCACAAGTAAGAAGCTGAAGAAAAGGATAAGAGAGGTTGAAATGAAGCAGAATTGCCAAGAGAACCGTGTCTTGCAGCTTCAGATGGAAAAAGCTAACATGATTCTCAGGTTTCAGGGGGTTCCTGAAACAGATCGGGAAGACTTGAATTAAAAGCAACATCAGCAACCCCACTGAAAATGGGAAATATTACCATTAAAACTTTAAAGGACATTCCTTTTGAAATTAGACAAAAGAGGAAAAATTACAAGGAACTAATTTCTTTTCTTCAAACTAATGAAATATCATACAGATGGGTGGTCCTGGAGAGTGTCATCTTTAAGATCAATGATAGAAGAGAGAAGATAGACTCCACTTTTAAAGCTAAAGAATTTTTGAAATGCCAGTTGGGGACAGATGATGAGTCCAAAGAGGGAGAATCGAAGTCGAGTGACTCTGCTACCTCGGGAACGGAAGAGGATTCTGCGGCAGAAAAGGGTGCGGGACCTGCCAGAGTGGTATACGATTTTAGAGATAGAAAGCCGAAGTAAAGGCAGAAGGACTTGGAAAATGGCCTTTTGAAACGAAGAATAAGAAGATGATCAGAGACTTCTCTCATAACAACTAACAAAATAACATTTAAGAAGTGAACTGTTATAAGCAAGAACTCAACAAGTAGATTGTGATAATAAAACTAATTGTACTAACATATTTACTAACAGTGGAAAGATCTCCTCCTCTTGGGGTTTTAGTTTAGTGTGGTTTGCTTTTCTTTCTCCTTAGTTGTGTAGTCCCTCCCCTATATTTCTTTGTAGTTTGTAGTATTTGCAAAATAAAAAATATCCCCACAGGGATTTTAAAAAAAAGAAAGAAAGAAATGAAACATGACTTATGAAAAAACTCAGCGAAGGCAATTCCTTTAATAAATAAATGTTATAATAATACCGTATGGGAGAAGTCCTTCTTGGCAGATAGGTAGCAAAATACTCTAAGTTGCGAACAGCTTGGCAGTTTGACCCTTTCTGCTACATCCCAGGCCTATGATATTTTAGTAGTGTATACACAAACACATCTGTGACGGATATAGTATGAGTTTGACATATGTAGTATGAATTTGAGGTGAATGAAGTACTCAAGGAGTAACTTTACTAGGGCTTCCACCAATTTTGAGAGCATCAAGGATGGAACAGTCCACTTCCCCTCTCTGCCTGCCAGTCTGTCTCTTTCTTTATGTGTGCATGGGTCCCTATTCCACTTTGTAATCGGCCATGTTTGAGGAAGCTATAACTAAAATAAAAGTTATTGCTTGCTTAAACTGTAGTGCATGTGCCTGATTCTGGGAACTGAGGACAGACTTTCTGAGAGTTGGATTACACAATTATGTATTTCTCCCTGGACTCACAGATAAATGAGAATATTATATCTAGGCTTGGATACGATCACAACATTCATTAAACAACTTTAACTTGTAAAAAGCTACAAAAATCACTTATCATCAGATATTTCCATGTTAAGGACACGGTACATTACAATGGATGGAATATTAGCTCCTTAAATGACAATGGGAGTCTTCACATTAAATCCAGCAGAGTATCTTTCATTTTAAGGCCACCACACTGCTTGTGCCATTTGATTTCCTTAACTACTTATGGGTAACTTATTTCAGAGTATAACCATCTCTCCCAGTATTTCATTGACACTTGGTATATTTCAGATTTCCAGTTAATACAGTGGGCATAAACAGATGGAAGCCATCCATCATACATGGCATTAGGCAAGCTGCAGCTTAAGAGGTCCATCTATAGTAGTGAAGAAAATGGGCATAACTCAGAAGGTAGTGCAGGGGGATATGCATCTATCATGTACTTGTATGAACAAGTTTATATTATATCCTTTGGGCAGTCAGCATTTATTATGCATCTATTAAGAATGGGATTAGATATTGCAAAGAAAAGCACCTACATGCTCAGGAAAACAGTTAACATTTCTCTATAATGTACAAAGATGCTGTCAATGTGGTGGGGACATTAGTGATTGTGACAGTGTATGTCTTACTCCACAACCAGAAACAGATGCTGTGGAGCTGGATTCCGGTAGGAAGAGTCAGTAGAAAGCTGTGACTCATATTCAGTGTCAAACTCATCATTACATTGGAAAGTGAGTTGGATTTTCCTTCAAACTCCAATTTACATTCACTAACAAACCACTCCTATATATACAACTATGATATGTAATTCCATTTCATCATCTGACAAAGTATGCATGCACATGAACGCTCACACCTTGAATAAAACTTTGTTGGTCTTAAATGTGCCATTGGACTCTGTTCTATTGCTTCAGACCAACACGGCTACCCACCTTGAACTATCGTTACTGATGATGGTTACTGATGAAGATTAAAGCAAAAATGCCAAAGCAGGATTACAACTTAACATCAAAAAGACGAAAATAGCTTAATCGACCATGTTCAATGTAATCTTAGCATTTTAGACTAACACTGGTACAAGCTTTTGTAATGATCTCCTATACTTGGGTTTTTAGTGGTTTTCTTTCCTTTCTCCCATAGATGTAGTTTCCCCTTCCTTTTTTTCGTTTTAGTTTATAGAAAAATGCAATAAGGCAGTCCTTTCACCTGTGTGTCATTTCTAGTTAATGACTTGACTGCAAATAGTACAAAGCTTTTTTCAAAAAGTATTTTTCAATTACTTACTGAAACCCAAACCCAACTAACTGCCATTGCTTTACTGGGTAGATCACTATTGTATGTGTTATTTTAATTTATTATTCTTGAGTGGTTATGGATGTTAGGGTATATAGAAGAAACAGGAAGTACAAATGATACATCTTGTCCTTTGCATTTCTTTATAAAACCAGGTCACAGAGTTTCCAGAATTTCATCAAGTTTGATTCTATGAAGTAATACACAAGTTCTTTCTATAGGACTGTATCATATGTGGAAACCACTACTTGATTTTGCAGTCATTGGGCAATGAACATAAGGGTACAAACCAAACCTTCATTCTGACTAACTTTCATTAGATATCCTTATGTCTTGAGTCTCAGTGAGAAAGGCAGGGTATAAATAATTGTCTGTAGAGATGTACCATGTTCTGTAGGATCCTTTCTCACTGTACCCCCTGAAAGTCCTGCCGGTCTATGACGATATGATTGCAGCAATAACTATTAAACACATGGCACAGAAAATACTTGATATGTTTTGCATAGATCACAAATACAGGTGAGCATGACTGTGATTTGGGGAAAACCTCTTGTTGACTTAACTGCCTTAGCTGGTGGAGTGAACAATAATTTGGAGGTAGGAAAGAGGTCGTCTTCAGGCTGAATAAACAGAACAATTTCTCAACCAGATCGCTCTCAAATGGCAGCTGCTCAGCCTAAAGAGAACTGGTTCTTTGTCTATTCATGATGAAAATTATGAAATGGCGGGGTTTTGTGTATTTTATTCTCTCTCTCTCTCTCTCTCTCTTGTTCTCTGGCAAAAATGTCAGATGTGATGCTCTGAAGTGGCAAATGTAGTCAAGGCTCCACTCAGTGCCTTTTTATCCATCTGAGAGGACACAAAGAGTGGAACAAGTGAGTTGTCCCAGAGGCTACATTCCTGTTTTGAAAAGCTGCTGAATGGAACAGCATGCAGTCCACGCCTCAGGAATCCTGAAGCAGCAATGTCCTAATTCATTTGGAACGCAATGGTTTGTTCTTACAATGGGGAAAGAAATACTTAGAGAGGCTCTATTAGGCACTGGGGTAGAACGTCCATGTGATATTTAGAAAAACATACAGAAGGAGGGAGAAAGAGAAAGCCCCCTTGTTTGAAGATGGAGCTACTTGTAATAAGTCTGGAGGAGAGAAGAAGGGAAAGGAGAAGGAGGAGCAGTTGTATGAACAACTGAAACTCCAGGATTTTTCTCAAATCACTACACTTTTATATATTTTTCAATAAAGTAAGGATACCACCAGAAATGCTTTTTAAAGAAGACCACAAACTTTGCATTCCCTGAAGTTTACAATAGGATTTACAAAGGTCTGTCTCTGCTGCAACTCCTCTGCTACAACACAGTGCAAAAGTGTCCAAACAAAATTTGCCTCCCCAGGAGTAGGTCCAAATGTTGCACCCCCTTACCCCATGTTTTCTGAATCCACTTTTTCAGTGATGGGTTTTTCCTTCGGATCTTAACTCACAATTTTCCAGTGAGGAATTATCGTATTCAAATTTATTTTCCTGCATACAGCCATTTTGTGCCATCAATGATGCATGTTCATCTCCTCTACTGCCCCCCCCGCCCCCCAGGTTGTCATGGAGACATCTACCATTAAAAAAAATAATATTGATTGTGTTACAACATGATGTTTTCCATTACAATGCAGCAATGTCATAACGTTGTGACAAATTGGGCTGTACAGACATGATTGCTCGTTTTTCTGAGGTCATAATTTTTCAAGGAAAAGTTGGGTAATTGAGGTGGGTGATGTGTTACAAAGACCCATCTCTCCTTTCTCATGACATATAGAGTCCACTCTCCAAAGCAGCCATTTTATCCAGGGCATCTAATCATGGTTATCTGGAAATCAATTGTAATAGCAGGAGAATACCAGATGCCACCTGGGGGTTGACAACCCTCCGGCCCCCCAGGCTGTCCATGACACATCCGATAATTTTTTTTCTTAAAATATACATGGTAGTGACCAAGTTACAGTTCAATTTTTCTCTCCATTATAATACAGCAATGTTATAACATTGTGACAAAATGGGCAGTACAATTCTATGTAGCCTTCTTCGTGCAACTGCCCATCCATGAAGTTCCTCTCCTTTGCTTTCCATTCATACATTTATGTTTTGTTGTGGGTGTCTTATGCTACCTTACAGTTGTGTCGCTTTCATTCCCCTCTCTTTTCTCTCCCTCCATAGCTCTCCATGGTGTTTCATATGATGGTTCACTTCTTCATTATTCGATGTTTAATAGATTAATGGGACACATTCAAGATGTTGATGTTTTATGAATTGGTTTGATTGGTGTGGGAAACAGACATGTTTGTTGTCCATTATCAAGGATCTACAAATGTTAGATGGATATTATTACATTATTATGGTTTTGTGTTATGTAGAGAGTTGGTGCATGTCAATCCTGGGATCCTTTCCATAGGAATTTCTGGGACTCCTCTGTGGCAATTTAGTGCTTATGTGGCTAAAGGGGGGGAGGGGCTAATGGCAGCAACCATGCTATTCCCCTTGGTTTCCATGCATGCGTGATGACTAAGCACAGAACAGAGGATCTCTACATCACAGAACCTTTCCAATGCACTGGCTAGAATTCAAGCTCTCACCAACAATGGCAAATGCTGCTGTGTGTGGGCAGGTAGATTTGAACAAAAGATTCTCAACAACAGACAGGGTTGAAGAGCATTGGGTAGTGGAGGTGGGCTGCCATTTTCATTCAGCATCAGTTCAGTATATTTCACTAGAAAGTAGGGATGGGTACAGACCTGAAAGTCCGGGCCGGGTTCGGGGCTCGTGAGCTGAGGTTCAGGAAAGGTGCTTTCCCCAAAACAATCACCGAGCTTTTTAGCTTGGTTTGGTTTGCATGCTCAGCCCGATGCACACATGCCACTTTTGGGTAGCATCAGGTCCCACTCCTGCCACACCCGCGTCATCTGGAAATGATGCAAGTGCATCATGATGTGCTTGCATCACTTCTGGGTAATGTGGGCATGCCAGGGACAGGGCCCAACACCATCTGGGAATGATGTGAGTGCATCAGGGGCAATTTGCTTGCGTCACTTCCGGATAATGTGGGCATACCAGGGGTGGGGCCCTGACACCACCTGAACTGATTCAGTTAGAATGGCTTTTTTGCTCAGGGATTTGGTTCAGGTTCAGTTCGGGAGGCCCCAGTTCACAAGCTCTGGACCAAACTGGGCTTTTCCAGTCTGTGCCCATCCCTGCTAGAGAGCTTTTCCCCATTCCCAAGTGAAACTTTTTTTGGACAATGTAATGATGTTGTAATGTCATAACGTTACTGCACATGAGCATTTTTAAAAAAAAGGCACCATTGATGATGAAGTGCATGACAGGAGGTGGCATGCATGGTTCCCTTTTGAAGTAACTGTGGAGTGCATGGGGCGGGTCTAATCCTGAAAAATTATGAAGTAAAAGCCGTACTGTGGAAGGATTGCTGCAAGTTTGAAGAATCACATGGGAATTCAACTCACCAGTAAAAAGAATTCAGTCTGTACTGTGGAAATGGTCTGAGTTTCAGGGCTCAGTGACATTACAAGTAATGTTAATTGCAAATGTCAGACAATGTACCAGCTACCATATAAAATTGTCATTGGTCTCGTAAATATCTAAACTGGGCTGAAACCTTGGCAGTAGGGGTGGGGGAATAATCTGTTGATTTCTACATCTTCAACTTTTCTCTAGAATACTGAATTAAAATTATGGGAAACCCTTTGCAGGCATGGCTGAAGTACCATTTGTACCATACTATGCTATTTTCAACTAAGTTACCACTTTGACATCAATGTGGCTATTTCCAACGCTGTATCTTTGAAGACTGGGGGGGGGGTGTGTCTATATTCTGAAATTTATATTGGCTTAAAGAGACATGCACATGGGGTTATTACAGAGTTGAAGTTCACATCCAAGGAATCTGAAATAGATATGTTGCAGTACATTACCATGTAGCCATTTTATTTATGAAAACTCATTTTGGAGCTCTTTTTACTGCAGCACTAAATTCAGCAGAAATACTGTCATCTGCTATAACATGCAAGTAAATTACTCCAGCATGTTTACACAAATCCAGGACTTCAGTCTTGTTATACACTCATTAAAATGTCACCATGACCATTTCAGGGACCCCTGCTGACTAACAGACTGTTTGAAATGTCAGCCTGAATAATGGCTTCTTGGTGCCAGCCTCTCTGCCTTGTTATTCAGTGATGCAGAAGGATTTGATCTGTCTAACATGGCCAGAAGATAATAAGTTGTACAAGTTCATGTTTTCCACTTCAGTGCAGTCATAATCCGGCCCTTCTTTCACCTGAACTAAAATCTTTACGGACACTGCAGTTGAGTCAGGATGATGTAACATGAAATGAGAACTCCAGACTGAGCATGCTTTGTTTGATTGTATTCATCAAAATTTAGGCTTACAAGTACCATGAGAGCCTTCATAATCTCAAATGCAATGATCTGAAAATTCTGTGTGCCCTGCAACATTTCTTCATGGCAATGACTTCTTGCTTAATAGAGTTTTCATTTATCCATACTTTCTGATATTTGGGGCATCTGGAATTGCCCCTGGATAAATGAAGTTGTGAAGTATTTCAATAAGTAATAGCCCTTTGCACATCTTTTGTTAAAGTTACAATACAAACTGAGTTAGTGTGACTATTGGTAACCATACATAATTTATTTTGAATGTCACATTGCAGGACTCAGGGCTATTCCCTCAACTTGAATGAAAAGGTTTTATTGTCCCCCAACCCCAGCCCAAACTATGTTTGCACAAAAATGCTGCCAGTCCAAATGTTATCACCAGCATCTAGGGTGCTAAAAGCTACTAGATAAACACCAAACAATCAGGGCTGATTTATCCATTAGGCACAGTAGGCACAATAGGCACTGTGCCTGGGGCCCATGATACTTTTAGGGGCCCATGAAAATGTTTGAATTTCTTTTAAATCAGAAGAAAAAAATGAGCTTTTAGGGTCGAAGACCCCCCCAACTCTAATAAATACTTTGACTGTGTTGGTATAAAGATGAATATAATCCAGCCTGGATTATATTTGGCCGTGGTCACACGGACCTCTTACCACGCTAGTTTTCCCGCAGTTCTTCTATCCGCGACATTTTATATCGTTTGGAGGTGGTCAGACGGTCCCTCTGTCTTCCGCTTCACCCGCGCAAAGTACTGATCACACAGCGCGCCGTCCCCACGGCGGTGCGGTTTTTTTTAAAAAAAACAACCTGTGCATGCGCTTGTCTTCCCGAAACAAGCACCATCGACGTTACCAAACTGTCAATACACATGATCGAAGACGTAAAGGAAAACGAGAAAGAAAACGGGGTTAAACATGCGCTTGGGCATACATACAAACTAAAAAGACCAAAATAAAAGCTAGTGCCTGTTTGCACATGCGCATAACTTAAACCGGAAACACAAAAAAGGGGGGGAGGGTAGCGCAGTCACGGCGGATTGCTGTCCAGATACCAAAACTGCGGATACAAAGTGCGAGATATTGGGGAAACACCTGTTCCAACGGGTGTCAGAAAACGCGGATAAAAAGAGCGGAAACCACGGGACTCAGCCCGCTTCGGTGCGGGTTTGCCAATATGAACAGGAAACTTTAATGCACGAGGGATCAGCAGCGAAGCCCGCACTAAATGTCCGTGTGACCTGACCCTTTGTCTTTATACCAACACAGTTTTAAAATATAGTTAATATTTTTAATGAAGGAAGGGGTCCACAAAGGCAAAAGTGCCTAGGGCTGATGAAAGTCATAATGCAGCCCTGCAAACAATAGGATATTTTTAGAATTTATTTATGTCTGATTTATATAATTTGCAACAGACTGAACAGTCTAGTTAAACAATTGCCTGCCAAGCTGAGCAGTGATGTGTTACCAAAAAGGAGACCCCTTTTGAAGTATTTATTTTAAAAATAAGATGGGTCAATATACAAATGAACAGTCTATCAAAAACAAAAAAATGACTTATTGTCCATGACCGAGGAGCAGGATGTGAGCTGAAGTGGTGGGTGTTTCATCACCCCTAATAGCTTGTAGGATTCAAATACGTTGAATAATCACATCTAACTACTTTTTTAAAATGATGTTTTAGCACTGAAGACTCCTTGAACCAATAATCTACAATCATTTACACCAGTATTGCATCTTGGACATTGCTTTGATTTAATCTTTTATGCTGTAGTATGCATGGGAATGAGTGAGCGAGAAAGACCAGAAGTGTTTCATTTTGAACAGTGTGTAGCATGTGGGATCTGGATCTGCTTAGAGATACGCATCTGATCTTCCCCTTAAAGGGTAGCATGATCATGTCATTTCCTCCTCTTACTTTTCTTAATGCACTTTTTAAGATTCCTTAAGTTTATTTTCATTCCATCTATTTTCAGAATCTACTATTTAGGACTTTCTAGTTCTAATGAGAAAAAGAGGTCTGGAATTTGTTAAATGTATTTGAAATAATAAATATTGTGGTATAGTGATGAATTTCTGATGAATTTCTGTTTATATACATTCAAACAGAGCAAAAACAGGACTATAAATTAGGCTCCAAAAGCAAAACTTGAATGTTATGCAGCATGTCATTACAAACTTTGTTTTTAATTCAAGCTAAATTTCTTCAAGCAACCTACCAACAACCAGTATTGTCTTCATTTCAATTGTTTGATCTTTATTTTTTAACATAAACAATTTTTTAAAAAGTTATTCAGTGCAACAATGGATTAAATACAAAAATAAAAATGAGAATGTAATACAAACAAAGGGAAAGCAACATTCAGCATCAATAACATTTATATAATTATATCCAATTAGTAAAGACATCCTGTCAGATAGAGATGGAAGAAGAAAGAGATATACCAAAAAAAGATCAAACCCCCCCCCCACACCATTATTTAGAACATTTTTATGCCTCCTCTCCAGGCAACCTGTCTGAGGTGGCTTACGATATAAAACATAAAACATGAAAAGCTGTTAATTAAAATCCATAATTAAAAAACCCAGCCAGAGCATAAAAACATAGATCACTGAGCAGCTTGAAATAATAGTTTTCAGTCAAGACATGCATTATGTTGTTGAAAGGTGAGCCCCCTAATTAGGAGCTTGAGTGAGCAGAAACATTTTGGTTTGTTGCCCAAAAGAGAGTAACATGTGCCAGACGAGCCGTTAGTGGGAAGGGCATTCCACAAGCGAGGCGCCACTACTGAAAAAGCCCAGAGAGTAGGGCTTGCAATGCTCCCTCTAAGCTGTGGAGTTTTGTGAGCAAAAATTCTACTTCATGAGCTACTGGCATTAAAGTTCTGACTGAGTGATTTGGCTACTGTATAAATTAGTTTGCTTTGGAGCCATTCTTCCTGAGCTAAGACAAAAATGTCTGAGCCAGAGGCTAAAAACCTGTGAGCTAGCTCACACTAACTCAACTTAGAGGGAACACTGTGTTATGTCAGCTGACCGCCACCAGGGGCCGGCGAATACTCCCGAAATTGACTCTGTAGAAACAATGGGGACTAGGCTCCTAGTCTCTCCACTTGGGAACCAATAGGACCGTGCCGGGAGATTTGAACCGACCAACGGGACCTAGGGGGGTGTCCCCAGGTGTGTATATAGTTGGCCAGCCGGCCAGTAGCTGTTGTCTTTGTTGTGTACTAGTAAACCATGCTGATCACTACATCCATCTCTGTGGTTTCTACATGCGTCTAACCTACTACACTTCACACTGCTTGTGAGGCAGAATTTAACTGGTGGGTTGGACAGTATGGAAGGAAGGCAGTCCTTCAAGTACCCTGGCCTCAAGCCATTTAAGACTTTAAAGGTTAAAACTGGCCCTTTGAATAGTGTCCAGAAACAAATTGGCAGCCATTGTAGGATACTTTAAATTACATTTTGTTAGCTTCACAATTTGAGGTTTATTGTCTCCAGCTTAAGTAACAAAAAGGAAACAGTCTTCATAAGTAGTCCACTGAAATTGCCCAGTCATTGAAGAAATCCAGCAATATCTTTCTGGGTTCTGGAGAACATCTTACAATCCAATTAACTGTAGCCAGAATGGGTCTCCAAAATGCACTAACTTTTTAACACTTTTCAGCAAGGTCTCTAAAATAGGCTGAAGCAAAAAGAGTTTGCTGAGGTACCCTCAGTTCATCACTTTAAATACCCATTCCCTAAAATTAGCACACCGTCGGTGGGGCTATGGGCAGAGTCTGAAGTCTGCAGCTGCTAACAAACAGTGAGGCATGGCACCTCTGTCTGGGCCATGTCAGTGGCTGAGAAAAGATCGTAAAGACAGCATAACAGTATGCTATCTTTCTCATAATTAATTTTTACAGGAGGGATAGAATAGCCTGCCTAAAGAGGTCAGGAAGTTTCCCACTGTCCCGGTTTTCTGCAAACTATGCAAAACTGAATTATTCAAGAGGGCTTTTCTATATAGGCAATAGAATCACACTGTACTAAATATTTCACAAAGTTACGTGGACAAATGATTAGGGACTGTGGTCTATACTACTGTGCACACTATGTAATTTTTGCATCATTTACTGTGTTGTGTTAGTATTTATGCTTTGCTTAAGTTCTCTTTTTAGGCTTCTGGTTTGCTCTACAAACCTATTTCCTATTGTGTTGTTCATTGAATGTCCCAGCCTATTGATTGTATTGACTCACTGTGCTGTAATCTGCCTTGAGTCCACGTGAGAAAGGCGGACTATAAATAATATAAATAAAGAGACATAAATAAATGATCAGGGGCTTCTGAGGCAGATCCTGTCTCCCAAGTCTGGAAAGATAGGTAGAGCAGTAAAGTGCCAAATAAATGCTGAAGGAATGGGAGAAAATTTCCATGTCACACTATTGGCTTGTGTATGGAACAGGAAGGCTAAAAACTCATCAGAGCCAGTGTTCCCTCTAAGCTGAGTTAGTGTGAGCTAGCTCACAGTTTTTTAGCCTCTGGCTCACACATTTTTGTTTTAGCTCAGGAAGGGATGGCTCCAGAGCAAACTAATTTATGCAGTAGCCAAATCACTCACTCACAACTTTAATGCCAGTAGCTCACAAAGTAGAATTTTTGCTCACAAGACTCCACAGCTTAGAGGGAGCATTGATCAGAGTTCTTCTTTTTGAGGTATATGAAGAACTGGACATAGATACATAAACAGAATGATGAAATGATAATGCTTAAGTAGCTACTGGCTAAACATATACAAGCTAGGAACAGGAGATGTTAAGAAGTCACATCAGAGCTAGCTAGGACTGCAGAACTTGCTTATCCTTTCACTGACCATTTATTCTTGCCTTTCAGAAGAAGATGGTGTATGTTCATGAACAGAAGTCCTTTTCTCAAGAGTACAATTGACCTTTGACATTGTCAGTGGAATCAATAATGATATTTTCCTTTAAAAATTGAACTTTCATTCAGGCAGAGTGGTCAGAAGCAGGAAAAGCTCAGAGACAAAAGCTTAGGTGTATACCACACTCATTCCATACATATAATGCCTTTTGCAATTATGAGTGTCTGCTTTGTCCTTCACTTCCCTGAGAAAACCCAGCCTAATTTTCTTCTCCTCCACTGGAGTGGCTGACCACCTAGAGTTTCTCAGATGGTACCACCTATGTTCATGGGTGAGATACTATTATGTGTTCTATGCAGTTTCCTTGAGTATTGGTTTATTATTGCTAGAATGATGTGCTATTGTGCATAACAGGGGTCATTTAGTAGAAAAAGAGGTGCAGGAGCTCATTAGCATAACTCATTAGCATAACTTATTTGCATATGCCACACCCCCTGACATCACCGGAAGCGTGTCAGAAGGCAACACCCACCACTCAGGCTGCACTGGACTGTTTTGGACTGCTAGCTATTGGGGGGGACGGGGGACATGCAGATCTGTCCTCGCAGTGGAGGGAGAGCTGGTACCTGAATAAAACTTGGTCTTAAAGGTGCCACTGGTCTGTTTTGGACCAGGGGGGCTCTGCAATTTACCTAGCTGCGTCTTGCTCTGACTGAGGGCTGCTGGGAGCAGGGGGCGGGGCTTGTTGCATGTGCCCACCCCCTGGGCTCTTTACTGCCGGAGCTCCGCTCCTGTGCGCTCCTGCAGGAAATGACCCCTGGTGCATAATTTTCCAGTTAAATTTATATATCTAATCATCAGGGTGTGCAATCTGTTCTCAGCTACAAGCTAAAACAACCTATAAGGGCATTAACCTTCAAGGGTTACACTTCCGTCTGCAACATGCATTCAGCAAAGCTGTCCTCCCTTCCACAGAATGTTCACTGGATATTAGGTTATGATTAACAGAATCAGCCCCTAAAGGGTAATTGTTATGTACTATCTGTATAACATGAATCACCTAATCCACCTCCTATGTTAAGCTTCGAGCCGGCCAAGGCTCCAAGGCTCCGTCAGTGCGAACATTCTATTGGTCGCTTCAAAACAGCGACCAATCACAGAAGAGCTGTTCCCTGAGCGGGAAGGACACTGATTCGCCTTTATCTATGCAATCTGATTGGTTGTTATGTAAATAGTAGGAGTGGCTATATTAGCCCGGTATGTTTAAAAGGAGCCCAGCTCCAATGTTATGTTGTTCTGATTCCTTAATGCGTTTGTGTGCTTGTTCGAATAAAGCTGAATCACTAGCTGAAATCACTCTACGGGTCTTTGTTAGCGCAATCAAACAATTGGCGATGAAGGTGGGATGTTAGAGCAGGTAGGCAGCCCTGCAGACATTCCCACACCGACCCAGAACGAAAGCGAGCAAAGCACAGCAGCCAATCAAGCGGAGACGCCACCAGCTCCGGTGCCCAAGTCTCCCCCGATGGTTGGGAATCAGAAGTTTGAGGCATTCGAACCATTGTCCGAAGATTGGGACTCCTACCTCGCCAGGTTCGAGTTCCATTTGGAGACACATGGCATCACAGAAGAGGCGAAAAAGCGAGCGTACCTCCTGAGTTCCTGTGGGAAGGGCACCTTCGACATTGCGAGGTCGTTGGTAGCCCCGACCGAGATTAAGACCGTCTCCTTCGCTGACCTCACGAAGAAACTGAAGGCTCACTTCTCACCGCAGCCTTCAGAAATCGCCTGCAGGCACGCCTTTTACAAAAGGAGCCAAGCGGCAAATGAGACCATCGCAGACTTTGTGGCGGCCCTTCGAAAGGCAGCGAGGCCATGCAATTTTGTGGATGTGGAAATCGCCCTCCGAGACCGACTGGTATGCGGCCTTCGGGACGAACGGCTACAGCAGCGGCTATTCGCCAAACCAACGCTAACCTGGTCTGTGGCATACGAGGAGGCGGTTGCGGCAGAAGCGGCCGACAGGTCTACCAAGGAGGTCAGGCAGTGCCTAGTGTTGGCAGAACAGCAAGTTCACTCCCAGTGCAATGAGGAAGAGGGCGTTGATGCGCTTGAAGATGTCAATGCAGTCAAAGGCAAACCCAACTGAAGACTGCTCCTAGCAAAACCTGCTCCGGTTGTGGCGGGAAGCACCAACGTGACTCCTGTTGGGCGCGAGACCTCGAATGCCG
>NW_015164667.1:829483-861808 GCF_001447785.1 Gekko japonicus | reverse complement strand
TTAGAGGGTGGTGTAGAGGTGCCACCAGCGGCTCAAACCCCTGAAACTGACACAGCAAACCCGGCCGTAAAAGCGCCTGATTCAGGGTTTGCCGAGCCACAACCAGACTCCCCGCAAAGTGCACCTATCGTACTAAGAAGGTCTCAGCATGCACACAGGGCGCCAACGTATTTGGCGGACTATGATTGTAGCAAATTATTTGGGTATGATGTGTACAGATGACTGTGAATGCAGATATGATGTCTTAACTTAGGGGGGAGGAATTGTTATGTACTGTCTGTATAACATGAATCACCTAATCCACCTCCTATGTTAAGCTTCGAGCCGGCCAAGGCTCCGACAGTGCTAACAATCTATTGGTCGCTTCAAAACAGCGACCAATCACAGAAGAGCTGTTCCCTGAGCGGGAAGGACACTGATTCGCCTTTATCTATGCAATCTGATTGGTTGTTATGTAAATAGTAGGAGTGGCTATATTAGCCCGGTATGTTTAAAAGGAGCCCAGCTCCAATGTTATGTTGTTCTGATTCCTTAATGCGTTTGTGTGCTTGTTCGAATAAAGCTGAATCACTAGCTGAAATCACTCTACGGGTCTAACAGTAATGCTTTGATAACGCCTAAATCGGAGATGTGGCATTTACACAGTTTACTAAGCATCTTTTGCTGGGCTAGCAAGTCTTTTTAAAAAATGAATATTTGTTTCCTTTGTAGCATTCTTCTTGAAGGTATTGAGACATTTAATGGCCTAACATATTCTTCAAAGTGCTCTGCTGGCACAAGATCTGGATTTTCTTCTACATGATTGCTAGCTTCTTTCTGTTTGTTCCAAGGGTTTCAAGTCCTATCTTTTGGGAAATTAACAGTGCAATCCTCTGCATAGTTACTGTAGACTAAGGCCACTGGCTCTGCAGAGGAATGCATAGTAGATGTCTTAAGGTGGTGTCCAATATTGATACAGTAAGTGAACTGGAGGCTCCTTGGCCACCTTTGGATTCAGTTTTTGACACCTTCAGCCTGCTCAGCTCTGCTGATGTTGACAGGATTCTGGGTTCTGTTAGGCCAACTACATTCCTCTTGGATCCATGGTGAGAGGATATGGGGCCCACTGATGGACATTGTCAATCTGACCCTGGAAACAGGAGTCTATCCAGAGAGTCTTAAAGAGGCTGTGTACTACTCTTAAATAAGCCATAACTGGAACCTTCTGATCCTGTCAATTACTTCCTGGTATCGGATTTATAATTCCTGGGCAAGGTAATTGAGAGAGCAGTAGCTGAGCAACTCCAGAGTTTCCTGGATGACACATCAGCATTGGATCCATTCCTGTCCAGCTTTCGCCCTGGTGATGGGATGGAAGCGGTGTTGGTTGCCCTGACAGATGATCTCCACAGGCAGTTGGATTGAGGTGGGTCAGCGCTGCTGTTACTACTCAACTTTACAGCAGTGTTCGAAACAGTCGATTATGTTGGAAACAAGAAAGAATTCCAGAGTTAGAAAATGGATACAAAAAACTTTGTTTATGGTGGAGATGGACAAAATTACAAAAAAATTGAATAACAAAGAAGATCAGGAATTCTATGAAGAGTAGAGAGACTTTAAAGTTTACCTAGAAAAGAACTGGGATGTGAAACATAACCTACTATATTTGGAACAATATTGAAATTAGAATATGATGTTATCTTAAGTTGTGCTGGAGGAACGAGGGGGGAAGCATTGCGGGAAGCCTGGGGGAGGGAGAGAGTAAATTGGGGATATTGGTATGGGGTTAAAACTGAAATATTAATTTGAACTGATGATATGTCAATATTTTCATGAAAATAAAATTGTGTTCAAAAAAAAAAGAAACAGTCGATTATGAACTCTTGATCCACCTCTTTGCTGATGTGGGGATACATGGGGTGGCCCCGAGATGGCTTTCCTCATTTCTCCTTGGTCGGGAACAAAGTGTGGCACTGGGAGAGAATATGTCCATCAGGTACCCCTCATCATGTGGGGTCCCTCAAGGGACAATCCTTTCCCCAGTGTCATTTAACATCTATATTTGCCCCCTCACCCAGCTAGGGTGGAGTTTCAGGCTTGGGTGCCATTGGTATGCAGATGACACCCAGCTATAGCTGCTAGTGGACAGCCACCCAGATACCACCCCACAAAATCTGGCTATGGGCTTGGAGGCCATGGTGAGGTGGCTAAAGAAGACTGAATCCAACAAAGACGGAGGTTCTGTGGCTGTGGCTGGGGGGGGGGGCATCAGGATTGGGGCTCAGACTTCCTACTCTTGATGGGGTGCCATTAACACCAGCACAGTCTGTCAGGAGTTTGGGTGTGACTCTGGGTGCATCCCTGACCATGGAGATTCTTCAGGTCACAAATATTGCCAGGCTGGCATTCTTTCACCTATGCTAAGCACGGCAATTAGCCCCCTTCTTGTCGCACCCTGATCTGGCCACAGTAATCCATTCAATGGTCACCTCCAGGCTAGAATACAGTAACTCACTCTACACTGGCCTGCCCGTGAGACTGACTCGGAAGCTCCAACTGGTCCAGAACAAGGTGGTGCATGTCCTGGTGGGAATGCCACAGATGGCACACATACAACTTGTGCTGTGCCAGCTACACTGGCTCCCAGTGGAATACCGAGTCAGATTCAAGGTTTTAGTATTGACTTTTAAGGCCTTTAGTGGTCAGAGACTCACGGACCTTTGGGACCATCTCCTCCAGTATGTCCCCAGGAGAGCACTTTGATCATAATTTGCTGGTGACCCCTGGCCCCAAAGATGCCCATCTGTTCTCAACTAGGGCCAGGGCCTTCTCAGTCCTGGCCCCGACCTGGTGGAACTCTCGTCCAAACACCATCAGAGCTCTGTGGGATTTAATGCAATTCTTCAGGGCCCGTAAGGCAGAGATGTTCTGCCGAGCTTTTGGTTGAGGGCAGCAACTGTGTGACCATCGCTGCCATGCTCCCTCTCTCTTTCTCCTAGTTTTCATCTGTTTCCCTCCTCCTGCCCTGCCCATGGGGTGGTGGTGCAGTCCAGTATGGAAATAAGATTTATTAAAACACCATCTTGGATTTTAGGTTTTTTAATTACATGTTTAACTGTATATTTGATTTTATCTATCATTTTATGGTTGATGTGTATCGCCCAGAGCCCTGTTTTTACAGGGATGGGGCGATTCATAAATTGAATAAATGATTATGATGATGATGACGATTTGTCACCCTATTGTATTGTCATTGTCTAATGGAAATGTGAGAAATGATGTGATGCAGAAAAATCCTCCAGTGACTGACCTTGGCTCATTTCCCAGGAAAGCCCTGAGTCCATAGTCTTTAAAGGCTCCATGAAAAATGGAATGAGTGGGCCCTTCCATTTCATAACAACTGTAGAGGAACACATGGATCCTAGCTTCATACCACAGTGTTTTACAGATACTGAAGAAACCAATTATTACAATACAGCCAGTGACCTCTCAGCCCAAGTGAAAGTTCACAAACAACAATCTTATTAGCAGCTCTCTCAACATAATAAGACATGGGACTGGGTCAGGCCTCTTTTGCTTTTCTCAGCTAAACTACTGTTAAACTTTCATGCAATGAACTGACTATAGGAACACAAAGCAAGATAAAGAGCAAAACAAATGATCCTTTTTAAAGTCAGGATGTTGCATGTTACCTCCTTTTCTTTCAAACAGTCCAAAGATTTAGCAAGGGTAACTGTTGAAAGTTCTTAGTGAAAATTTTATTTATTTATTTATCTCATTTACACCCCACCCTCCCTGCAATGCAGGCTCAGGGCGGCTCACAGTCAGTACATATAATACAGTTAAAACCACATAAAACCATATAAAACAATCCCATTATTAATACAGTTTCATAAAGTGCTCAATATGGCTTATTTCAATGTACTCTTTCAAAATCCTTCTGCTCAAGATCTTCCTGTGGCTCAGGCTGGATGTTAAAACCAAGAGCCAGGGCTCTATAATGGTGGCGGCACCCTAGCTGAAAGTCTGGCAGAAGAGATCCATCTTGCAGGCCCTGCGGAACTGCAGAAGGTCCCGCAGGGCCCTGATCTCTTCCAGGAGCTCATTCCACCAGGATGGGGCTGTCACCGAGAAAGCCCTGGCCCTGGTAGTAGCAAGCCTGGCCTCTTTTGGGCCCGGGAGGGTCAATCGATTTTGAGACCCTGACTGAAGTGCTCTCTGGGGTATATATGGGGAAAGGTGGTCCCGCAGGTATGCTGGACCCTGGCCATACAGGGCTTTAAAGGTAAGACCCAGCACCTTGAAGTGGATTCGGTATGCTACTGGCAGCCAGTGCAGCTGCCACAGCACAGGCTGGACATCACCAGATCCTCCTGGAGTCTGACAACCCTAATCCACCAACCAAACTTCTCCTTAAAGAAGCTGTTATGTATGCGGCCCGCCACAAGGCGCCGCAAGAAGTAGAGGAGCTTGGCTCCAAAAGGACAATAGGACCTCGGATCCTAGTCCTCTCCCTAGCCGGCCAATAGACTCCTTGGTGGGAAATTCAAAACCTCCAATGGAGTGGGAGGCCCGGGGACGGGAGTGTATATAGTTGGCCTTGCAGGGCCGTTGTGTTGTTGTTAAGTACTCAATAAACGTGTGCGACCGCATGTCGTCGTCCGAGTCCTCCAGGCGGCGAACCCAGTACTTTTCAGAAGCTTTCTTGCCTTGTTACAAACAGATGCATCCTACTTACCCAAGTGCCTAGATGTATGGATATTTACACACCCAGTGTAATAGGCTCACAGATATTTGCAGAGAAGCTAAAAGACATGCTGCATATGTGCAATGCCACAGTCTGAAATTCAATCTCTGGCAACCAAAATTGTCTGTTGTTTTCTCCCCAAGTTGCAAGCAGGATTTCATGAACACGTTTCTCAGTCTGCTACTAGTGAAGCTATACAAATGTTGGTAATCAAAATGCATACATTCTTAAAAGCTGACTCTAGTTGAAAAAGTTTAATCAACTGAATAAATAGAATCACTGAGCTGTCTGGCAATGTTAAACTATTACCTCAACTGGCAGTGGATGCTTTTGTGGGGAAGGGAAAGAATATATTCATCCCTGATAGTATTTTATTCTCTTGTCAATTTTCCAGAAAGAATAAGGAGTATCCCCCCACCCCCATTCCATGTTATTTTTTTGACAGGCCACAGAAATTGCCCTAGGTATTTTTCTTTCTGAAATATAAGCCTTTCTTGGATAGTTGAGGCCTTTTTTGGATTCATGCCAACATTGTCTCCGTCTGAGGGCAGAAAAACTAAATTACTTCTCAAATTAAACCACAGGAACCCCCCCCCACACACACACCTTTACTTATCTCAAGAAAAGTTAATAGCTAACAGCTGCATTGCCTTTGCTAAGCCACTGATGTTGTATATTTATCCAATATTCAGTCTTTTAGCCTGCTGGGTTCAAAATCCCTTATTCGGTATTCCAGCATTCATTAGAATAGCCTTTTGAGTAACCCAGTGGTTTCCTATTTCTAATGGCCATCTACCTCCACTTACTTTGAAACGGGCCTATTTACTAATCAAGAATTAAAGATTCTTGGCAATCTAGCACTCTGATTGAGTGGATCAAGACTATCATACTCAATGTATTGTGTTAGCAAGGTTGGTTTATTTGCAGTAGCTTGCTAAAGTGGTGGCTGAAAGGTCTTTAGCACATGGACTAGATTGTCCTCAGTTCATGATATTACACTGACCCATCTCCATAACATTTTGATTGCTTAATATGGGTGTCGCTGCTGCTCCATTACAGCTGGTGGTGGTGCAGAAACAATGACACACATTCGCTATATTAGGCCTAATTACAAGTTAACAAGTTAAGACCAAGGTGATAGTTTTTGGAAAGAAGTCCTGCAAGTTCCGGCAGCATATAGACAACACTCTAATAGATTAGCCAAGAAGATATGTGCAAAACTTTCATTTTGACATTTAATGTGCTGCAATCCATGTTATGTCCTGGCACTGACAATTTTAAAACTGTTTTTAATCATGTTGTATTTGTATTGTTACATTTATTATTGCTTGAACAGCTGTTTTTGTTATATTGTTATGGCCCATGGCCATACACAATAAAATTTTACCTACCTACCTAAATAATTACCTAAGTCTTTATACCAGGTGGTCAGTTCTGTAGTTTCAGCAAGGTAGGGATAGGTAGAGCAACAAAGATTTATCAGGAAAAAGAAGAAAAAGGCAAGCAAAATTGAAGGTAACAGAGTCTGTCAAGCCCTAAGAAACAGCCAAGCAACCTCCCTATAAGACAGGCTTCAATTTAGAGTAGTAGCAGGCCTTATGCTTTATATAGGCGGAAGCAGGAGGTGACTTCTTGTTTCTAGTCACCTGCCTTGTTGACTAGAATGGAATCCCCCCCCCCAAGGCTCACCTGGTGCCTCTGTTACTTTCCTTTAGGCAGCAGGCCAAAACATCCCTTTACCTATACTTTTAACTTAAAGGGTTCAATCTTTTTAAGTTGTTTTATGGTTTGCTTCTAGCCTGAGGATTGTTTTATAAATATCATTTTAGGCTGCCCAGTGTTTGTTTTATGATGTTTTTATGTTGCGGCTGGCTTTATTTATTTATTTTTGGCATTGTTTTAACTGGGGCTGCCTTGAGCAGGTCCCTACAAAGGTGGTAACTAAAGAAGGGTTCTGCCCAGAAATGCCGGCTTGAAGGGCCCACCATTTCCATTTCTGACCAGTTAGCCTCATGGCACCATGAGTAAGGAGCTGCTACCTTCTCTGGCTCTGTGTTTTCACAGCACCCCCTTTGTTTCTTCGGGATCCCTCCAGATTTTGAGTTGTACAAGTGAAAAAGTAATCACACTATTTCAAGGAATCACACTGTTTGGATATTTTCCCAAAATGTCATGGTTCATCCTATCAACCTACAATATGTTTTTAATCTAACACATACACAGAATCCCAGTGCTTTAAATCTAATTTCTTGTAAAGTTTCCATATACACATTTGAGGGCAAGATGACAGTTTGTGTACACTTTCATTACGCAGCATATAATGAAGGTGAGAATTTGCCTGTGCATCATATTACTTATCTATTTATTGCATTGTTAGTCTGTCTTTTTCTCTCTGTATGACTAATGAGGCCATAATATACAATGAGAACAACGTGGGCCAGGAAAGTACTAAAATACTTTATGGTATGTTAAGAGAAACTACAGCTATCTTAAAGGCACAGAAACAATCTCTGGTTTTACTAGTAAAGACTGTAATATTCCCCAGTTAAATCATTCCAGGTTTGCATCAGTTTAGCCATTGGCTTACAGTGTTTGAGTTTTCACAACAATTAAGTGCATGTTTAGAAACGTTCCATTTGTGGAGCACTGAATATTCATTTATTGCTGTTAAATGACAGTGCAATTCTAAGAATACTTTCCTTGGAGTAAGCTCCACTGAATAAACCTTAGTAGGATCCTGAGTAAACCTGCTTATTAGAATTTGTCTTTAATATAGGCTCACATAAACCATCCATTTTTTCCCTACCCACAAGGGCTGGCTGCTTCCCTGTAGTGAATTGCATTTCCTTTCAGTTGCTATGAACAAAATCTCTTCCTTGCCAATACCAATCTTTCTCTGTGATACCACCTTATTACTCTTTCATGACTGTGCTTATAACAAAACAATCCCATATTCAGAGTCCCTAAATGAAAAGTAACTGAGGTTCTGGCACTGGTCAGCATGCATAGCAGGCTTCTCCAAGATTTCAAACCATGGAATCCCCTTGGCCCTTCCCTTGACCACCAAGGACCTGTTTACCACTCCAATCCCCTATTTCTTTTCCTCCCAGACAGGCAGTGGCTCCCCAAGGTCTCAGAGGTCTTTCACATTACCTACTACCTAGTCCTGTTATTTGGAGGTGCCAGGGATTGACCCTGGGACTTTCTACATGCAAAGCAGATGTTCTAGCCTTTGAGCCACATTATTGTTTTTGTTTTGAGGACAAACAATGCACAACTCCCCACAAGACTCACTACCATTTTGTTCAAGAGTGTCCCCTCATTCTTGGCCGAGGTTTGGGAGGGGGGCATAGGGAGCTGCTGGAGGAAGGGGAAAGTAGGATTTCCCCCCCTGAGAATGCCTTCAATTTGCTTATGTTAGGATCCAACGTAATGCCATTTTTTCTTGATGTCTTCGAGCTGAAATGCAAGTTACTTACATTTTAAAAAATACATGTTGAAATATACTGGGTTCAGACACGTAGAAGTGATCAGCTCATAGTTTATTAGTGATTCAGCAAGAGAAAGAAGAAGACTGCAATCCCTGTCCGAAGCCAGGTATTTATGCCTGAAAAGGGTTACACCCCAAAGCACCCCTGTCCCAAAGATAGGCTATTTTCACTCTATTGCTTCCCAACTGGTTTACTCTAGGATCCTTGTCTCTCTACTGGTCCATTCTAGGATCCTAGCAATCTATTGTTATGCATCCCAAGCTCAATCCTTTTGCAAGGCCAGTTCAGGCTCAATACATAACACATGTGTTGTTCTTTGTTTATGGGAAAATCTAAACAACATTTCTCTGATGCTTTTGACCTATGAAATTATAAGAGTAAGACACAACCAAATCTCATTTGAGCTATAAATCTCTGGTTGAATATATTTCTCTTACATCTAATGTTCTTCCAGTTCTTCTCAAAAATTAATATTAGATCATGCTAAACATTCCTGCAGGTTCCTCTTTAAAATATGTGAGAAGCACATAGGCTTAGATTGGGCTTCTGCCCAAATGTATTTTAAAGGGGAACATAATGAAAAACAGAGCATTCACCCTACAGCCTGAGTTGCCAATACCTCAGGTATCCATATAGACACACAAAAATCCAATAGGAGGTGCCTATGAGACCAGAGCAGGCTTTTCTTTGAAAAGACATCAGTTACCAGATTCTTGGTAAAAGGTTAAATTCTTCATTGGGTCTGCAGGATAAGCTATAGAAAAGGAGGAAGATAGCAAAGGAGGAACAAGGAAGCAATAGACAATAGAAAGACTGAAAAGTCGGGTAGTCACACTCCTGAAATTATCATGTCTACACAGGATGGTGTTGATACTTCTCAGTCTGTTATCTATAGACATTTAAGGTTCCAATATTGGGTGTTTGAGAGGTGTTTTTTTGTAAATAAGTAGAAAAACTGATTGCTTGACTGTTTGTCATAAGTCTTGCACCTTCTGTTCCAGGGAGCCATAGTGCTGCTACCAGCAATGTTTTTGTTAGTTGTGTAACATAGATAATGTGGTTATGTGATGATATGTGATCTTTTAGTGGACTGGTTACTTGTTTAAACATGTTGCAGATTTGTTCAGACACAAGTGTTTAGTTGCTTTTTAGAAACATTTGTTTCTCACTCTTCGTCCAAGCTTAGAGTAGTGGTGTGACATCTACATCCTGGTTATAGAGCTGAGATGGCCTTGGTCATCTTGCTTGATGACCTTTACCAGAAAGCCAACAGGGGAAGCACGTGATGAGAACCCCTCAGTGGCTATCAGTACTATCTATCTTGGCATCCTTCTGAGATGACTGCATGGTCTCAGCTTTGGGGAACTTTTTTGCTGTCTCTAGTCCTCTCTAGCTCAGACAAGTCAGAAGATGATGCTGGGATACTACTATTCTGCCACTTGGCCTACAATGTACCCTAGGGTTCCATCTGGCCCCTAATGAAATGGCTGGTAGAAGTCATATGAGAATTTGACGTACAGTGCCATCAATGCACTGATGATCCACAGCTCTATCTCTCCTTTGTATCTGAATCCAGGAAGGCAGTGGAGAACCTAACCTGTTGATTAGAGGTGGCAAAAGGCTGGATGTGGATAAATAAACTGAGGCTGGATCTGGATGAGTAGGATATTGGGAATAGGAAGTCAGCTCTGGATGGGATAGCGCTCACCTGGAAGGAGCAGGTCTTCCGTGTGGGGGTGCTCCTAGATCCCGCCCTGCTGCTTGAGAAACAGATAGTAGAAGCAGTCAAGAGTACCTTTTCCCAGTTTAGGCTGGTTTACCAGCTGTAAACACTAGTGAAGCACTATTGAAACACTACTCCATCAAACATGCCTTCATAATGTAATAATGCCTTCATAATCAGATTACTGTAGCACACTTTATAGAGAAGGGCAAGCAGTGAAGATCTGAAGTTATGGGCAAGACTTATATGGTTCATTAAATAGGCTGGTCCAAGGGTGTTTAGTAATTTAAAGTTTAACGTCAACATATTGCATCTGAAAACATACTACAAGCCAATGAAGTTGTAAAATAAGGAAGAGATATTCCCTGAGGGGGATCCCAGTTAATAACTGTTGGTAGAAAATGTGTTCCAACCCCCCCCCCCCCTCTGGTTCGTGTCCTCTGAGTGTGCCTCCTTACCAAAAGGCGGAAGGTGCAAGTTTGGAAACGCTGAGCACTGGCTAGAGACACTCCAAGCAAAGGTCTCTCTTCTTATATATTGTTTTTATTTAAAAGGCTCAGTATTCAGAGTTTACCTGACAAGATGAACTGCAAGACGCTGTATCAACTTGCCACACAATACACTTCTATTTCAACAATTATAGATAGTAAACACACAGAGAAAAATGAACCTGCAGACAAAGTAACCCACCCCAAAGGCATGCAAGAAGCGAAGAGGCCTCTTCGGGTTGACTTCCAATCTCTCAGGAGCTTTCCTGAGCTTTCAGAAGCCAACGAAATTCTGTGGGATTTTCACCAGTATTTATACCCAATGATCAAAGGGTTTCTTTTGATAATCCTATCACAGTTACCATTTACAAGTGAAAATTGCCTACTGTAAATTGTTTCATAGAAGTTGAAATTGTAAATCCCTTCCGTACACCAAAAGTTCACACTCATTTACTGGAATGTGTTTATTGTTTCCCTGTGTTCCCACCATTTGGGGCAACCCTGTCCTTTTGAAGCTATCAGATCGCTACTTCAAAGCTATCTTCTAAGGTATGTGAAATCCTGTTGTCTCTGAGATAGCATATTGGATTAGGGTCCAGCTGCAATTGTTATTGTCTTTAAATTGTGGGTCTCATACTCATATTGATTCAAACAAACTGTCCTTTTGGTGTTATAGCTGAGATAAAAGCGGGGTTTGTGTGAAATTCTGTATCCCAGGAATTTAGTTTGCATTTTGGATTGAGGTCTATCAGCTGCCCAAATGGCCACACATTTTATTGCCTAGGAAATTGGGGTCTGTCACTGACCAGCTGCTTATTGTAAGTCTAACACCTGGGAATGGAATGTTGCGTACACTGAGAGGAACACTCTTCTTAGAGCAAAAAGGGCTTCAAAAGAATCATGGTCTGGTGTAGTGAGACAGGCTTATGGCTGTCAGATGTTTTTCTAGCAATGACAGAGATGGGTACATGGATTCTGTAAACTATTTTGTTCATTTTAAACCCAAACCTTCCATCTTTCTAATATTTCTTACCACAATAACAAAATATAGTATCTGGACATTTCTAGCATATTAATTAATGCTGTGGTGGTAACTAATACATATGAGTTTAAAAACATGTCCTGATTTGTGCATAATGGCTTGTGGTTTTGTGGCTTTCATGTTGCTATTTTTTATTTCTGTATCATCATCATCATCATCATCATCATCATCATCATCATCATCATCATCATCATCATCATCATCATCATCATCATCATCATCATCATATGAACCACCTCAGGTAGGTGCCCTTTGAGGCAGCATATACACTTTCTGAATAAATAAATAATATCAATAACTATAGTAGTAAGAATAGAACCTCTGTGTTCAGATGTGATGAGTGTATCTCTGAGGTCTAACTATATAGTTCACCCTCACCCGGATGGCCCAGGCTAGCCTGCTCTCATCAGATCTCCGGAGCTAAGCAGGGCTGACCCTAGTTAGTACTTGTATGGGGGACCACCAAGGAAGTCCAGGGTTGCTACACAGAGGCAGGCAATGACAAACCACCTCCATTCATCTTTTGTCTTGGAAACCCCATGGAGTCACCTTGAGCCAGCCTGGATATGACAGCACTTTCCACCACCAGCTGTACAATTCAGTGTCCTTATTCCCCACCCCAGGTCCTGTCAACCAGACAGGGGAGATAGTGCCATGCTCAAAACTTAGTTCCCAGGTGACTGGGGGCACAATTTGGATCAGGACCATGGCACACGGGGAGAGGGGCTTTAAACCTTTTGTTCCACACCCTTTTCCTGATCTGAAACAGACCCAGGGACCAGCTATTTGCCCCTTTGAGAACGACATGTGTGCTGATGGGCTACATGTGAGTTTCCCCAACAGGGAAAATGGCAGCTCCTCTGAGTCATTTCAAGTTAGGAAAATGGTATTCTGTAGACCCATTCCAGGAAAGGCTGCTGAACAATGGGAATTAAGTTCTGAACATGGAACTCTCAGTGCAAATCTGGGGAGGGGGAACACAAGGACAACGTACTGCAGTTTGGCCCTGATTATCAAACACTTTGGTAAAACAGGGTGTCAAGTGATGGCCCTGTCAAGTCATGCTTCTAGGCCTCAGCACCCTCCAGCACCCTTTTGGGGAGCACTGTATAGCTTTAGTACACAAACAGCAGTTATCTTTGCCCTGGATCCTCTCTCTCCTCTGCTTAGCCCTTCCACAGTCTTCTGGAGAGAGCTCTGGCATACCCTCCCTGACATAAGCCAAGCCTTCCTTGGCTTTCATCAAGGAGCTGGATATGTGGAGGGAGGCCCAGGAGCCCCCAGCAAACCTTGAAAGATGGTTGGACCCTGTGGAAGCCTGTGAGGAGGAGCTCAGGCAATCGCTGGGATACCCTCCTGTCTATTCCCCCACACACACCACTGAAAGACTGGCAATTCAGCTGGCATGGCTCCTCTGAGGAATGGCACCATGCTACTAAAGTGTCTGGCTGGCATGGCCCTTTAAAAGAGCTTCACCATTCCATTGGCACTGCTAGCTGGTGTGGCTGATGGCCAGAGCCCTGTGTGCATAAGTGCCATCAAGATGCGTCTGACTTATGGCGACTTCATGAATTAATTACTCTAAAATGTCCTATTGTTAACAGTCTTGCGCAGGTCTAGCAAACTGAGCACTGTGACTTCCTTTATAGAGTCAAACTATCTCACATTGGCGTCAGAGCCTTGCCAACCCCCCCAGCAGGTACTGACTACACTGTCAGTTTTGAGGCTGCCACCACTAAGACTGTTGCCATCACCAGATCCAGCAGTAGGAAATGACCAACGGCACCAGGTTCCATCATTTTTGGTGAAAACTGGAAGTGACATCATGACATCAGGGATGACAATCTAGAATTCACTCAAAACTGTATGGTTCGTTTTGGGCAAGTCCTGGAGCATCATGACATCACTTCCAGTTTTCACCATAAATTGTGGCATGCTGCAGATGCAACACCAGTGTGGCTGTCCCCCCTCCCAACACTTCCTGGTGGGTTGCCAGCTGCAGCTAACAACCCTGTTCCCCAGGAGGGATGACATGTGCTAAAATCAGTACTCACCTGAGCTGATTTTGACTCTTGACAAACACAAAACTGCTCTCAACTAGTCCAGTGCTCGACAGCCATTCTGCATTTTTCAGATCTAGATATTGACAGTCATGTTTGTCAAAAGGCAACAGCTTTCAGTCTAAAAAAAGCTTTGTTCAGACCAACTTGATAGTTAGTACAAGGACATTAAACGTTGGCCAGTCTTGTGCCATTTGAAATTGGCTTACACTGGAATATGCAATGCCTTGTCCCTCACCATGGCATTATTATTTTTTTCAGACTGTAGTGCTTCTTTCATAGGTAAGGGCTAGTTATTATTTTTAGGAAGCCACTAGGAGATCCACTGTAGAGCTGTGAGTTAACATAAAAAGATGATCTCATTGTTTTTTTGGGGGGAGAATGAATAAAAGAAATGGGTGTTCACACACGGACCATAGTAAAGGTCAGGTATGGCTTTCATAAGCTGTACTTAGATTGTTTGAATGCCAATGCCTTCCTCTGCAGAGCCTTCCTTGGTGGTCTCCTATCCAGTCCCAACCCTATCCTTAGCTTTCGAAATCTGACAAACCATGCTGCCTTCCCTTTTCCAAGGAATAATTTGTTGTTGTTCAGTTGCACAGTCGAGTCCGACTCTTCGCGACCCCATGGACCATCTCCCACCAGGCCCTCCTGTCTTCCGCAGTCCTCCGAAGTTGGCTCAATTTCATGTTCGTTGCATCGATGACACTGTCTAACCATCTCATCCTTTGCCGTCCCCGTCTTCTTTGACCTTCAATCTTTCCCAGCATCAGGGTCTTCTCCAGTGAGTGCTCCCTTCTCATTTGGTGGCCAAAGTATTTGAGCTTCAGTTTCATTATCTGGCCTTCCAGGGAACAGTCAGGGTTGATTTCTTTGAGGATTGACTGATTTGTTCTTCTTGCAGTCCAAGGGACTCTCAAGAGTCCTCTCCAGCACCATAGTTCAAAAGAATCTATTCTTCGGCGCTCGGCCTTCCTTATCGTCCAACTCTCGCAGCCATACATGACTACTGGGAATACCATTGCTTTGACCATGCGGACTTTTGTTGGCAGGGTGATGTCTCTACTTTTTATCATGCTGTTTAGGTTCGCCATCGCTTTCCTCCCAAGGAGCAGGCGTCTTTTAATTTCATGGCTGCAGTCACAGTCTGCGGTGATCTGGGATCCCAGGAACGTGAAGTCTGTCACTACTTCCACGACTTCCCCTTCTATTTGCCAAGGAGTGATGGGGCCGGATGCCATGATCTTAGTTTTTTTGATGTTGAGCTTCAAGCCCACTTTTGCGCTCTCCTCTTTTACTCTGAGCAAGAGGCTCTTTAGATCCTTTTCACTTTCAGCCATTAGAGTGGTATCATCTGCATATCTGAGGTTGTTGATCTTTTCCCCAGCAATCTTAATTCCCGCTTGTGATTCATCCAGGCCAGCATTTCGCATGATGTACTCTGCATATATATTAAATAAGCAAGGTGACAGTATACATCCTTGTCGTACTCCTTTTCCTATGCTGAACCAATCAGTTGTTCCGTATCCGGTTCTAACTGTCGCTTCTTGGCCCTTATACAGGTTTCTCAAGAGACATGTGAGGTGGTCTGGTACTCCCATCTCTTTAAGGACCTGCCATAGTTTGTTGTGATCCACACAGTCAAAAGCTTTAGCATAGTCAATGAAGCAGAAGTAGATATTTTTCTGGTACTCTCTTGCTTTCTCCATAATCCAGCGAATGTTGGCAATTTGATCTCTAGTTCCTCTACCTCTTCGAAACCCAGCTTGTACTTCTGGTAGTTCTCTATCCACGTACTGTTGAAGCCTAGCTTGTAGGATCTTGAGCATGACCTTGCTAGCGTGTGATATGAGTGCAATTGTGCGATAGTTTGAACATTCCTTGGCATTGCCCTTCTTTGGGATTGGAATGTATACTGATCTTTTCCAATCCTGTGGCCACTGTTGCGTTTTCCAAATTTGCTGGCAAATGGAGTGCAGCACTTTAACAGCATCATCTTCTAAGACTTTGAATAGCTCAGCTGGAATACCATCACCTCCACTAGCTTTGTTGTTAGCAATGCTTTCTAAGGCCCATTTAACTTCACATTCCAGGATGTCTGGCTCAAGGTCAGTGATTATACCGTCGTGTTTGTCAAGGACATTGAGGTCTTTCTTGTATAGTTCTTCTGTGTATTCTTGCCATCTTTTCCTAATCTCTTCTGCTTCTGTTAGGTCCCTACCGTTTTTGTCCTTTATCATGGCCAGCTTTGCATGGAACGCTCCCTTGATTTCTCCAATTTTCTTGAAGAGATCTCTAGTCCTTCCCATTCTATTGTTTTCTTCTATTACTTTGCACTGTTCATTCAGGAAGGCCTCCTTATCTCTCCTTGCTGTTCTCTGGAAATCTGCGTTCAGTTGGGTAAATCTTTCCTTTTCGCCTTTGCCTTTCGCTTTCCTTCTTTCCTCTGCTATTTGTAAAGCCTCATCAGAAAGCCATTTTGCTTTCTTGCATTTCTTTTTCTTTGGTATGGTGGTGATTGCTGCCTCCTGTACGATGTCACGAACCTCTGTCCATAGTTCTTCAGGCACTCTATCTATCAAATCCAGACCCTTGAATCTATTCTTCACCTCTACTGTATATTCATCAGGGATGCGATCTAGGTCAAACCTGAATGGCCTCGTGGTTTTCCCAATTTTCTTCAGTTTAAGTCTGAATTTTGCAATGAGTAGCTCATGATCTGAACCACAGTCAGCTCCAGGTCTTGTTTTTACTGACTGGATAGAGCTTCTCCATCTTTGACTGCAAATTATATAGTCAATCTGATTTCGGTGTTGCCCATCTGGTGATGTCCATGTGTAGAGTCGCCTCTTAGGTTGTTGGAAAAGGGTGTTCGCTATGACCAGTGTGTTCTCTTGACAAAACTCTGTTAACCTTTGCCCTGCTTCATTTTGCTTTCCAAGGCCAAACTTGTCTGTTATTCCAGTTACCTTTTCACTTCCTACTTTAGCATTCCAGTCCCCTATGATGATGAGGACATCATTTTTTGGTGTTAGTTCTAGGAGGTGTTGTAGGTCTTCATAGAACCGGTCCACTTCAGCCTCTTCTGCATCAGTGGTTGGGGCATAGACTTGGATTACTGTGATGTTGAATGGTTTGCCTTGGAATCGGACAGAAATCATTCTGTCATTTTTGAGATTGTATCCCAGTACTGCCTTTTGCACTCTCTTGTTGACTATAAAGGCCACAACATTTTTTCTACGAGATTCCTGGCCACAGTAGTAGATATAATGGTCTTCTGAGTTAAATTTGCCCATTCCTGTCCACTTTAGTTCACTGATTCCTAGGATATCGATGTTTAGTCTTGCCATCTCATTTTTGACCATGTCAAGCTTACCTTGATTCATAGATCTTACATTCCAGGTTCCTATGTAGTATTGTTCTTTGCAGCATCGGACTTTCCTTTCACCATCAGACACATCCACAACTGAGCGTCCTTTCGGCTTTGGCCCAGCCGCTTCACTTTTTCTGGGGTTATTTGTACTTGTCCTCTGCTCTTCCTCAGTAGCATATTGGACACCTTCCGACCTGAGGGGCTCATCTTCCGGCGTCATATCTTTTAGCCTTTTGATACTGTCCATGGGGTTTTCTTGGCAAAGATACTGGAGTGGGTTGCCATTTCCTTCTCCAGGTGGATCACGCTTGGTCTGAGTTCTCTGCTGTGGCCTGTCCGTCTTGGGTAGCCCTTCACGGCATAGCCCACAGCTTCATTGAACTGCGCAAGCCCCCTCGCCACGACAAGGCAGTGATCCATGAGGGAGCCAAGGAATAACAACAGGCTCTAAAGCTGGTTTCTTGCAGGGTTTTCACAAGAGTTAAATGATTGATTAAAGAATAAAAAGTGTGCCAGCGTGAGAGTGAAGAGAATGTTATAATCATTATATATTGCTTCTATTACTACTGAATCCACTTAAAACTACATACCAAAACAATTTATCATCTATGGAAATTAATAGTAGCTTGTTCTGTGAACTTTGAATAGTCTAAATATGTAAGCAACCTAATCTAAAATCCAGCAGAAGCAGAGTTTATTTGGAGCCAAGATCCATTAATTTCAATAAAACTTACTGCCAAGCGTGTGCTTAGGTCTGTAGCTTGAAGGCATCTTCCTGTGGGTTGCAGAACCAGCAAGGAAGATGAGGCAGAATGGCTGCTGTAGCAGCACAAACTCAGGATTCATTCACATTTCGGTAAACCTAGTCCTAGAACATTGCTCATTAGAAGTCTACTGGTTAGGGTTGCCAGCTCTGGGTTGGAAAATACCTGGAGACTTTGGGGGTGTGTTGTGTACCAAGAGAAACCGCGCACATGGTCAGGTCCTCACGTGGCCGTGCGAGTGGCCCAAGCTTCGCTTCCAGAGATAATAGCCTGAACGGATCCTAGGGTGCGCCTATCGGATGGCTAGGATCCGAGAATGGACCTATGGGACTTGGGTGCACTGTAAATATCCTATCACAGGTGTGGGTGTGGTTTACTACGGGGATATAAGCTGGCCTTTGGCCCGGCTACTTCATCTCAAGTTCTCCTGTATACAATAAAGTATGAGCTGAAATCACTCCTCCATGCATCAGTCTCAGTACTTTATAGGGTGGATCCAGGAGAGGTCAGGGTTTGGGGAGGGGAGAGACCTCAGCATGGTACAATGCCATAGAGTCCACCCTTCAAGGCAGCCATTTTCTCCAGGTGAGCTGATCTCTGTCAGTTGGAGAGCAGTTGTAAAAGTGGGAGATTGTGAGGCCCTGCCAGGAGGCTGGCAACCTAGGGTTGCCAGATCCATCTTCGTCCCCAGTGGGGGGACTTTGGGAGGTGTTCCTGGAGGGGGCGGGGCATCCCCAACATTATGACATCACATTGGGGCCGTCCAGGCTCCAAGCCCTGCCCCCATGGAGAACAGTCCCATGGGCTACGAGCTGCAGCTGGAGGGCCCCGCCCTCCCAATCTATAAGCAGCAATGGTGCTCAGAGATCGGGTGTGCAGGGCCCTTTCCCACTGGCTGCCTGCACTTAAAGGGGCTCCCTTTAAGTGCAGGCAGCTGGAGGGCCTCGCACGCTCTATCTCCACTTATTCTGGTCATATGTTCTTATTCTGGTCACCACACCTTAAAAAGGTCACCACACCTTAAAAAGGATATTATAGCTTTGGAAAAAGTGCAGAAAAGAGCAACTCGAATGATAAAAGGGTTGGAACACTTTCCCTATGAGGAAAGGTTAAGGCGCTTAGGGCTCTTTAGCTTGGAGAAACGACGACTGAGGGGTGACATGATTGAGGTTTATAAGATTATGCATGGGAAAGAGCAGGTAGAGAAAGAGGTACTTTTCTCCCTTTCTCACAATACAAGAACCCGTGGGCACTCCATGAAATTGCTGAGCGGTCGGGTTAGAACGGATAAAAGGAAGTACTTCTTCACCCAAAGAGTGATTAACACTTGGAATTCACTGCCACAGGAAGTGGTGGCAGCTACAAGCATGGACGGCTTCAAAAGGGAATTAGATAAGCATATGGAGCAGAGGTCCATCAGTGGCTATTAGCCACAAGGTATAGATAGGGACTCTGGGGCAAGTGATGCTCTGTCATCTTGGTGCTTGGGGGGGGTCAACAGTGGGAGGGCTTCTAATGTCCTGGCCCCACTGGTGGACCTCCTGATGGCACTGGTATTTCTGGCCACTGTGGGATACAGAGGGTTGGACTGGATGGGCCTTTGGCCTGATCCAACATTGGCATCTCTTATGTTCTTATGTTCTTATGTTCTTATGTTCACTTGGAGTCCTTTCCTGCCGGCTGCCTGCACTTAAAGGGAGCACCTGATCTCCAAGCGGAGATTGGGTGCACGGGGCCCTTTCCCACCAGCTGCCTGCACTTAAAGGGAGCCCCTTTAAGTGCAAGCAGCCAAATGGCCTTGTGCAAAGTCCACTCGGAGATCAGGCATGCAGGGCCCTTTCCCGCTGGCTGCCTGCACTTAAAGGGGCTCTCTATAAGTGCACACAGCCGGAGGCCCCTGCCCGCCCACCTTTCAAGAGAGAAGGGAGAGGGGTGGCTGTGGGTGTTGGGGCTTGGGGGCGGGTAGAGCCCCCCCCCAAAGTGGGTGATCCCCGCCAAACTGGGGGGTCTGGCAAGCCTACAGCCACCCTACTACTGGTTGGATCAACCTGCATTGTATTTATTAGACATCTCTTCATGTTGACCGTTATCAGCTGACATGTAATCCACTTTGAGCCTTAGCAAGAACAGCAGACTATAAATGCAGTAAATAAATGACTTTGGGCCCAGAGCTGCCCATGACATTGTGTCAGTATAAAAAAATTGGCCTTTTATTAGTCTCGAACCACCACGGAAATAAAAGAGCTACATCAATTCATGATCAAACCAGAAGGAAATATCCATAGGTCCTGTAGAAACCTAGTTTTATGTACAGACAAAGACAAAGTTCAAAACTACCAGACTTGGCATATAAATGTACTACAGGTCTCACTACGTGAATGTGTTTCAAGCAAGCTCCTTTGTCCCCATATAATGGTATTAGGCTCATAATTTAAATAAAGCCTAATATTATTAGAAAGTCTTCATTTTAACCTTTTAAAAGACTTAAGGGTGCTAGTGTGTCCCGATATATGGGAATGATTTTAATGTACATTTTCCCACCCAACCAGAAGCAATAATTACTTTTTATTTTAAAGTTTTGCATGAGTGCTACTGCAGTCCTGTACATGGGCAAAAATTAAAAATATGAATAACAGTCCATTAAAGGCATGTTCCCTTATCTGCTGCTTCAAGAAAGAGTAGTAGGCTTTCTTTTCTTCACAGTTATGGTAAGTAAATATGTGGAACAAAGAAAACCTCTTATTCCTTGAAAGAGGTTTTTTTTTTTTAATGCCCCTGAACAAGAGCTGTGAAACTTAAAACACCTCAGGCCCATTTTGAAAACAAAACCAGTGGACTAACTTCTGTACCAGCAACATATCCACCCCAATTAATGTTGGTTTTGTTTTTTGTGCTGCTTTGCACTTCTTCAAATATTTCAGTACAAAGAAAAAAAAATCAACCCATAGATTTATGAATAATTAAAAGAATGAGTGATGTGAAGGATATGAATCTAGAAGTCACTGTTGGCTATCCCACCACTTAGAGTGGCCTGTGTGGCATTGACCAGAACTTGTGCCTTTTCTGTCATGGCTCCAGCACTATGGAATGGGCTCCCTGAAGAGGTGAGATAGGCCCCTCCTTGGAGATCAACAGGAGGCACTGCAAGGCCTGCCTGGTTGCTAGGGCTTTTGAGAGAGTCTGAATTGGCAGCCATCTTTTAAGGGGAAGGGGAGATTTCAGGTTTGCAATTTTTTTGTTTTACCAGAATATGGTTTTAACTGTTATTGTAAGCCACCTTGAACCATGAGGAAAGGCAAGATATAAAAGTCTTCATAAATAAGTAAATCAATAAATGATTTGCTAGGTGTCTTGAAACAAATACATTTTGTGAAGCTGACCAGTGGCACACAAAAGGGATCCAGTTGTAGGGCATGGTAAGACGGAGAGGATGAAATCTAATGACATTTTGGATCCTACTGTGCTTTACAGGCAGATAGTTTGAAGGGGTTAAAATAACCTTTCTGCAGTTGCACATCTTTTGGTTACAGACTGGTACAGTATTAATGTTCACATTAATCAAGGGCATATAAATGCTCCCTTGGCATGATGCTTATTGTTAAAATAATAACAGGGTACTAGCCATTGTAATAATGACTTTATCAGCATAAAGTGGAAAGGTACTGCTGTTTGCAAAAACCTACAATACTATTTGGAAGAGACAACAATATCATTTAAGATATACTATAGCATCCTGTTCACAATGGAAGTTAAATTTAAGAATCACATTGCCCTCTTGTGGAAAGCTAGTGATGTGGAAATTGGAATGCTGTATATAACATTTCAATGAAAGATTCAGCTACGTTTTGAAGTACATCATCTATAATTCTAGTCTTGGAAGGTATCAAAACCTTCCAGAAATAATTTTGATGTGTGCACCTTTTATGGGCTTTATGGTAACTCGTCATCATCTAGGATTCCTCTCCTAATTTGTTCACAAAATGTTAACTATAGTGAATAGCTATTAATCTTATGTGGCGTAGACAGCTGAAACCTTCTTGGAAAAAATCACATTTGCTTTAAAAAGGAGATCCAAAAGAAAAGGGAGACAGATCACGGAAGTACTGGGCAAGGAAAATATCTGGAATTAACTTTTTGTCTTTTCAAATCTGATATGGGAAAAATAAGCCTTCCTTCAACCATATGTGGTTAGGACTAAATAGATTGCCTATGATCTACTTAAAAAAAAAAGCCATTAAAACAACTGGTCAAGTCACAACAGAGAAGCAAAAACAATCTATAATGTATGGAAATGATTTTGTGGAATATAATGAAAAGACTGAAATAAACCTCCAAAAAGAAAATTTTTTTAGTGCTGCATTTTAAAACTTTTACACATAGAGGATAATGGTTAGATTGGATTCTGAGCAGTAACATGGTAGTTTTGATCTACAGGAACTGGAAAACTGTAAGCTGTTCTGAATGATTGATTTTCTGGAACTGGGACGTCTTTAGGATGGAACACTAGACTAACGTTAGGGGGCTTTCCCCCACCAACTGAGTACTGTATCTCATAGCCTTCTGTACATTCAGAAACCTTTTTGCACAGAATACCATGTCGTCCTCTTAAATGTACCTGCATCCTCTCTTTCCCCCCCTTGTTTTAAACATACAAACTGCTGAATAGTTCTATGACATTTGAAAGCTTGCACCCTGTTTTGTGATATTTTGAATAATAAAAAGGTATTATGTGATTGTTGTTTTGGGGATTGTATTAGAGAAAAACAGTAAAATGCAGTTTTGAGTTGCTGGCATAGAAAGGTATAATCAACAGACATCGGGCAACCTCAGGGATGTCTCACCAAGATATGATAGACAGTTTTCGTAAGAATGCTGGTTTGGAATAATAAAAATTTTTTTTTTTTTAAATCCCCGGAGGGGTGTAGTGGTTAAGTGCGCGGACTTTAATCTGGGAGAACCGGGTTTGATTCCCCACTCCTCCACTTGCACCTGCTGATATGACCTTGGGTCAGTCACAAGCTCTGGCACAGCTGTCCTTGAAAAAGAGCAGTTTGTGTCAGAGCTCTCTCAGCCCCACCCACCTCACAGGGTGTCTGTTGTGGGGAGGGGAAGGGAAAGGAGTTTGTAAGCCGCTCTGAGACTACAAGTGAAGGGCGGGGTATAAATCCAATCTCTTCTTCTTCTTCTCTCTCTTCTTCTTTCTCTCCGTCACTCACCCCCTCCCACACAGAGGTATTTTTAAAAGTGCAAACCGTGTTACAGTTTTTCGAGCTTTTGCTGTTATTTGTTTGTTTTGTTTGCCATCACGCCACAGCTGACTTATGGAGACCCCTTAGCACTAGACTTCGTTTCTTCCTCTTTGGACTCTTCGTCTGTCCCCAGCTGATGTCTCAAAAATTCTTTAGCTTTAAAAGTTGAGTCTCTCTTCTCTCTTCTATCGTTGATCTTAAAGATGACACCTTCCAGAACCGCCCACCTGTACGATAACCCATTAGTTTGAAGAAAAAAATTAAGTCCTTATAATTTTTCCTCTTTTGTCTAATTTCAAATGGAATGTCCTTTAAAGTTTTAATGGTAATATTTCCCATTTTCAGTGGAGTTGCTGAAGTTGCTTTTAAAATGGCATCTCTGGTTTGTTTTCTTAAGAACCTAACCACTAGAACATAAGAACATAAGAGATGCCAATGTTGGATCAGGCCAAAGGCCCATCCAGTCCAACACTCTGTATCACACAGTGGCCAGAAATGCCAGTGCCATCAGGAGGTCCAGCAGTGGGGCCAGGTATTTCTCCAGGTAGGTTATTTTTTTAAATATAATTGGAGTATGCCCTATAGACTGACTCCATTTTATTTACCAGTTCATCCGCTGTTAAACCTACTACTGGAGCGATGATCTCACCAAGCACCCTCTTCAAGTCTTGCTGATCCGTTTCAGGAACCCCCTGAAACCTAAGAATCATGTTAGCTTTTTCCATCTGTAGCTGCAAAACTCGATTCTCTTGGTAATTTGTCTTCATTTCCACATCTCCCAACCTTTTCTTCAACTTCTTGCTTGTGGTGTCGATCTCTTTAATTTTCTCATTTGCCTGCTCCACTTTTTTTTCTGTTTCATTCAGCTGAAGCTGCTGTGCTGCAAAGTTTTTATTCATCAAGGTCAATTGCTGGTTAATACCATTGAGTTGTTGCATCACTGGCTTGAGCATATCCGCCAGGAGTTTGAGGACATCTGCTCTGTCTTCCGGTCTCAGACTCGAACTGCCTGGCTTCGTTTTAAACTTTCTCTGCTGGGCCACCATCTTTCCCATTTTGTTTACAGTTTCTACTGCTTCCACACAACTCGGAAAACTCGCCAAACAACTTCACGATTCAGATAAGTCTCTCAAAACACTTTTGGTTTACTTCCTCCCCTCTCCCCCTTCGTGTCCATTAGCCGCTCATTCGCACAAGAGGCATCCCTCTTTGCAATCACTGTTTTCAACCGTGTTGGGGGGGGATCGCTTTTCAAACTACTTCATTTTATTCAGAACTCATGTTCATTGCTGGCCAGTTTATCTGACCACGCTCAGTTTTACGCCATTCCGCTCGATCTCCTGCACTTGTCCCGGTCAGTCCAGTTTATGCCTGAAGGCCACTCAGCAACTGGACCATTGGGGCAGAGGGGAGCCTCAATTCTCCAGCATTACACCATCGAAGAGGCTACCCCTCAAAAGCCCCCTGGCCTGGAGCCTATCACAAAGGCTTCTCGGGGGTGTCACTTGAGGTGGCACCCCTCCAGGCCGCTGGTGTGTGAACCACCCTTCCCTGTCTTGGGGCCATCGCTGTTTCATAGACCGGAAGTCCAGAATAATAAAAATGTTTGTGAATCTTTTGGGAATGACAATTTGTAAAGATGGGAACATGCATCATATAATTATTCTTTTAACTATGTAATAAGTTCATGACAACTGTACATCATGCCTGCTGTTAAAGGAAATGTTTATTTGTTATAATGAAAATCAAATTTTAAAAAATGCAGGTTGAGTCAACCTTGTGTCACTAATTAAAAATACGGTATTTATAACTGGTATTCTTAATTTATCCAGATGTTATTGAGTACATTATATACCTGTCATGGCTCAGGTGAGGTGTCACCTGATGCTGCCACCACTCTGGATTTAGGTTCTCTTGAGAAGGCCCAGAGCACCCTCCCAAGACCTTCAGACCTCCCTTTTGGCCGAATAACAGGCGTGAGGACCAGGCAGAGTAAACAACAAGGAAAAGGTTTATTTTATAGGAGGTCAAACAACAAGGTGCAGAATAAGAACAGTAAGTGGGTGAAAAGAAAAGAAATGAAATGCCCTAACGTGTCTAAATATATACTGTCCCTAGCTCACTATTCCAAGTGACACTAGACTACTTACCCTTCCCTCAGGATGAGAGTTTCTTCCTGCAACAGCCTTCCTTCTGGTTCTGCCCTCTGGAAGAAAGAACAGCTTCTGCTCTAGCACCAGCTCTTTTGTTCTCCAGCCCTCTTCTTCCCTATTGGTCAATTTTGGCTCCAAAACCTCTTAGGGGCTTCTGGGAGTTGTAGGCCCAGCCTCACCTACTGCTAGCCAGGCTCCCTGGGTCTAGTAGTGTTGTACATATTAGATTCCATGTCAAAAATGAAGTCAAATGAGAAGGAAGATCTATGTTTTATTTCAATTAACAGAAAAACAATTGGACCAAACAGTCCATCCAAAATTGACTACTTTCTTCTCAGCATATTTAGGGAATATGCTTCAATTAACAGGAAAAACAACTGGGCCAAATAACTCATCACAAGTTGACAACTTTCTTCTTTTCCTTCTTCATCTTCTTCTTCTTCTTGAACATATTCTGAACATATTCAGGAAATACATGATATTTTATACATGGACTGACATCATCAAGAAAACAATATTCAAAAAGCATAATTGGTTATAAAAGACAATGGTCATTTGAATAATAAGCCTCTGATTTGTCAGATGTAAAGAAACATACATTTACGACAAATCTACATAAAACTTGTTTACTTAACCTAACCTAAATGATAATGGGCAAGGATTCTTCATATCCCAAACAAAAGTATTTTTTACTGATACGAGACTGAAATCTTATCTGACCCAGACATTGCAAGGTTTTGCCCTTAAGAACTACAGAATCATGAACTTTGTACCTATTATGTTGTCTGTTAACAATATCAGACCTACAAGAGGAAAGCCTTCTATATAACAGGCCTTTCTAACATTCTAATAAAATATTACTTAAAAATAAATCTATAAAAACCAGAGAAATATGAATAATCAAAAAAGGGGAAAATCTTTATAGTCCCATCTGTACTATAGTAGGCCTCTAGTGGCACAGCCCAGATCATGACAATGCCTAATACACTTTAAAAAAAAATAATCAAAAAAATGGTTGAAATGCTCCAAGGGCATAGCAGCACATGATAAGGCATCTTGCTGAAGCCAAACAAATCAAGTCAGTTCCTAGATGGAACGGGAAGCCTCCTGAAGCCCTACAAAAATCACCTTAAGTTCCATGATTGAGGAAAGTCAGGAAATAAACGTAATGATTATGACTTCAGAAATAATGGAAGACGATCCCAAACACATCTTCATACAGTTTACATTTTCAAAGCTGATAACAGAATTTCAGAAAAAAATTGACTACTAGGCTCAGCCTTATTATTGTAAAAACATAGTTAGATTTCAAAGGTTAACATATCTTTCCTTGTAAATGCTTTATTCTTAAATTAAAAAGGAACAGCTTCAGAAGGGAAAAAAGAAAGGAAAATTCAAATCCTTTTAAAAATAGTTTCCCTAAAATAACAAACACAATTTTGAAGTATGCATTGTTTGAGCTGAAAATGATAATGTGAAGTCTAAGTGGACTTTCATAAAGAACTAGCATTCAAAGAAATTACCTCTCTCTGGAAAAGAGATGTCTGAAAAGAGATGTTTTGAAAGGCAATTTCAACTGGTGCAAGAAAATGGGTTTATGGAAGCCTAGGTTTATGTAAAGCATAGAATATATTATTTATTTATTTAATATATTCAATTTCTATCTCAAAGCAATAGAAGTATGTGTTGCTTCTATCAGCAATAGCAACCGATGTCAAATTCTTCCTCCACTTCCCTAATGTATAGGATACTTCATTCCATGTTAGAACAGCAACTCATTGCACATTTCACCATTTCCCTCCCACATCATTGTTTGTCACTGGGAGGAGTGGGTAAATTCACAATTTCATAGAATCACAGAATCATAGAATTACAGAGTTGGAAGGGGTCACACAGGCCATTTAGTCCAACCACCTGCTCAGTGCAGGATCAGCCTAGACCTTCCCTGACAAGTGTTTGTCCAGCTACTGTTAAATACTGCCAGTGAGAGGGAGCTCACCACTTCCCTAGGCAGCTGATTCCACTGTTGCACAACTCCTACTGTAAAAAAATGCTTTCCATAATATTCATCCGGCACCTTCTCACCCTTAATTTAAACCCATTATTGTGAGTCCTATCCTCTGCTGCCAACAGGAACAGCTCCCTGCCATCCTCTAAATGACAGCCCTTCAAATCCTTAAAGAGAACAATCATTTCCCCCTCAACCTCCTCTTCCCCAGACTAAACATTCCCAGGTCCCTCAGCCTTTCCTCATAAGGCTTGGTCTCCAAGCCCCCGATCATCCTTGTTGCTCTCCTCTGCACCCACTCCATTCTGTCCACATCCTTTTTGAAATAATGCCTCCAGAACTGCACACAATACTCCATGTTTGGCCTGACCAATGCAGTGTACTGTGGGACTATGACATCTTGCAATTTGGATATTATGCCTCTGTTGATACACCACAAGATCACATTTGCCCTTTTTGTCACTGCATCACACTGACTGCTCATATTTAATTTACGGTCCACCCGTACCCCAAGATCTTGTTCACACACACACTGCTGCTCGGAAGTGTACCCCCCATCCAGTATGCATGTTTGTTACCCAGATGTAGAACTTGGCACTTATCCTTGTTAAATTGCATCTTGTTCACATCCACCCACTGTTCCAGTGTGGTCAGATCTCATTGAATTCTATCGCTATCTTCTGGTGTGTTCACTGCTCCTACCAATTTGGTGTCATCTGCAAATTTCATGAGTAGCCCCTACACACCCTCAGCCAGATCACTGATAAAAATATTGAAAAGTATTTGGCACAGTACCAAGCCCTGTGGCACCCCACTAGACACCTCCCTCCATTCAGATGAAATGCCACTGCCATTCTCCAACCAGTTCCCTATCCACCTAACTATCCTAGAGTACAGTCCACAGGCCTCTAGTTTACCCATCAGAACATTATGGGGAACCCTGTCAAAAGCTTTACTGAGGTCCAGGTAAACAACATCAACAGCATTCCCTTGATCCAGTAAGCTTGTCACTCGATCAAAGAAGGAAATGTGGTTGGTCTGGCAGGACCTGTTGGGGACAAATACATGCTGACTTCCGCGGATCATCAAGTTGTCCTTTAGATGTTTGCAGATTGATCCCTCTAAAATCTGCTCCAGAGGTCAGACTGACTGGCCTGTAGTTTCCTGGTTATCCCTCCCTTTTTTGAAAATTGGGATAACATCTGTCCTCCTCCAGTCTTGTGGCATGTCCTCCATCTCTAGATGAGATGATGGGCAAAGGCTCTGCAAGCTCTTTGAGCACTCTTGGGTGCATACCATCTGGCCTGGGGGATTTGTACTCATTCAGTACAGCCAGGTTAGGGTTGCCAAATGGCCCCGAGGGGCGGAGAATCCCTCGCTTTTGAGGCCCAATTTCCGACGCGGCAGAATGGAGCCCCGGGGGGAACCCCGCCCCTGAAGCTGCGTCACCAGAGGTGACGCAGCCACATTGCTGACGTTGGGGGTGTGGCTGACCTTGTCGGGGGGGAAACCATATGTTAAATTGCTCACTCACGCCCCCAACATCAGCAACGTCACACGTCATTTCTGGTGATGTGCTGCCGGCGCGCGCGCGCAAAGTGCGCACACACACACATTAAGGATTAACTCCTGGACCGTGGAGAGGCTCCCCCACCACGAGGGGTGAGTACATTTGGCAACCCTAAGGCAGGTGCATCTCAACTACCTCTCTGTCCATGTCAACCAGCAGTCCAGATGCCGTGGCTTGCCTACTACCATCTCTAGATGAGCCTGTTCTCTTCTTCAGGGGAAAAAACGGAAGCAAAAAAAAGGCATTGAGCCTTTCTGCTTTCTCTTTGTCCTCTGTCAGAGTTTCTCCATTTCCACCCAACAGTGGGCCCATCACCTCTTATATCTTGCATTTGTTCCTCAAATATCAGAAGAAGATTTGCTTGTTGTAGCGACCCTCCCTGGCCAGCTTTAGCTCACTGTGCTGGTCAAGGCAGACTACATTCTATTTCATGACCTCATGACATGGGTAAATGTAGAAATGATTCTCTATCCCCTCTTCCTCATTATCCTTGCCCAAAAGTGCCCAAAAGGCAGAGGGGAAGGCTGCATGTGTGTGCTCTACACCCCTTTCTTCCCTGGCCAGCTAACTGACTTTAGCCCAATTCGGAGTTTCTGGTCTAAACATAGATTAGCAACCAGGTGCATTGGATCAGATATTTGAAGACAGTGTGAGATGTTTAGAAGGGAAAAGATCCTTATTTACTTGTGCTGACCGAGCCAGTGTTTAACTGGAGCTAAGTAGAACTGCCACATATCTTTAAGAGCAGTGGCCTCTGGGAATTGAAGTCTTTAGTTAGACATCCAAAAGCATTTCTGTGACTGGCTGATCAACAGTCATTTCCGGCACCCAGAGACGCGGGAAGTCGAGTTTTATAGCCTTCTCCCCATTCCTCTGTCTGCTCCTTAAACTGCAAGGAAGGCGGAGCACACTATCTTTTTCACCATGAGCCAGAGAACAGAATTAGATCACAAAAGATGTAAGTAAGAACCCTCCTGAATGCATGTGAAACTGAATAAAATGATTTAATTCTACATGACCATGGCTTGTGCGTTGAATCACGTCCAGAAGGCGTTTGTTAACAAAGCGTCAGACGGAACATTACTATTATACAGTCTCAGTTCACTAAAACATAAGAACACTGGAAACATTGTCAAAACACTACACGGTGTTAAAGAACTACAAAAAAAAGAAAAAAGATGAGATGAAACTGTACAAGTCACAGATGTTACCTTGGCACACCTTCCTGTGGAACAGACACAAGCTCACTGGAACTGTCAAACAGAAGCTGGTCAAGGCAGACTTCATTCCATTCCTCACTCATTCCCCAGTTCTTGGCTTCTGCACCTCTCACAGTGTGTTGAGACATTTTAATAGTTCCTCACCCATCTAGAACGGTTTCACTTTGACCTATCCTGAAACTGGATTTGAGTCCTCATTTGTGCTTTGCACTTTTCTCTAATCATATCAATGTATGCATCCCAATTTTTTTGTGGCCTGACTCAAGATATCCAAATAGCTATCTAGGCCTTACTGGCAGATAGGAGAGTGATCATCTCTCACTTGTCTATGTGTCTCCATACAGGAAAACTCATCTCCTATCAGTCTGATATCCAAGGAATTTATTGCTTTGTTCCCAGGAAAGAATGTTTTCTCTGAGATCATGGTCTCTTGGAATATTAATCAAGGTATCCTGCATTCCCTCATCAAAACAAATGTCACAGCAGAGATGAGGAAGGGAACTCCACACAAAAATGCAATCTCCTGAAGAAGTCCTGTCTCCTGCACCACAGAGAGCTGCCCTCATGCCCATTGAAATCAGTTGTCTGCACTGGAATTTCAGATATTATTTTATTCAATAAATTACAATATTGCTTTTACATTTAAAAAATTCTCAAAGCAGATTACAAGAAATATCAGAACAATTACAAAAAAACAAGCTGAATATTGTCATAGTTTTGCTGTAACCTTGAGATCAGCGGGTTAACAAGCTCTAAATAACTAAACAACAATCAATGCATAAGAAATAAAGCGAACTCTATAAAACCCATCAGAGTAAAACCACTAAAAACTTCCTGAGACAGCCAGCAATTAAAACTATTAAAATAATAAGAAGCATAAAAAATTAAGTCTGTTCATGTTTATACTGCTTTTTCCTCCATGAAGCTCAGGCCAACATACACTATTCTCACTTTCTGTTTAATAATCACAGTAATCCTGTAAAATAGGATAGGCCAAGGAAGAGTGACTGGCCCAAGGTCACCCATTTAGCTGTGCATGAACTGGAACCTGGGTCTCCCTGATTCTAGTTCAGCACCCTAACCACTACATCTCTCCGCTGTTAAAACTGTAAACAGAACAGGAACAATTTTATTTTTCCTCTGAGTCAGGAGTAGTAACCAATCACCCTCCACAGGGAAGAACTTCCCTGGCATTGAAGCAACTACTGAAATATCCTTCTTATAATAGCAAGGATAAAGTATCTAAATATGGAAGTACTTATAAAGCTTAAAAAGAGGGTACCAGATCTGGGTTTTGTTTTTGTTGTTTGGCTTAGGAACATACTTTTTTCTGTCTTTGTGTTGTCATACATATTGACCTTATGTCATACATATTGACCTTAGTGATGGTTCCAGGTGACATGTTCTAGGTAGCCTCCAGTAAAGTCTGCTATAAAGTGCTGTCTACTAACATTAGCAATTTTCTCACCATTTAGACAGGTTAATTTCCAGGAAAAAAGCAGCTGTTTCCCCAGAATTCTGGGTAACGTTATTTCCTTCTGCTAAGTGATAATTCTTTATTCTGTTAGAAAGAGTGTTGGTCCAGACTCATTCCAAAGAATCAAGTATCAAATGGAGTATTCAAAGGTTTTGTTGACTATTACACTGTAAACACATTTGGACATCACATGCGAGAGGTGGAATTTGCCCCTGAGTCCAAGGCCAACACCCCAGGGCTCAGGGAGACAAGGGAATGTTTCACCCCACCCCCCGCGCGCTGGCGTCACAGCTACTGCCGAGAACAGCGATGGCGGCCATATCTTTTTTAAGAGCCCCTCCCGAGAGCTGGGGGAGCCAGAATGACCTCACGCGAGAGGTGGAATTTGACCCTACAAGTTCAAGGCCACCACCACCGGGGCTCAGGGAGGCAAGGGAACGTTTCACCCCCCCTCCCCCCCCACGCGGGCGAGCCGAGAACAGCGACGGCAGCCATAACTTTTTAAAGAGCTCCTCTCGAGAGCTGGAGGAGCCAGAATGACCTCTCACGTGTGATGAGGCGGGGAACGTTTTGCCCCCCCCCGTGTCCCAACTGATGGCTGGTGGGAACAGGGGGTGGGGCTTATGTGCTCGCCCCCTGGGCTCCTGACTGGCGGAGCGGTGCTCCGGTGTGCTCCAGCAGGAACCGAGGCCTGGAAATAACAAGAAAACCAAAATATTTGTGAAGTTACTTAGGACTGCTGCCCCAATAACTTTTTAATGGATGAAGTGAAACAGTTGCTGTTCAAAGAAAATGTCTACTGGGATTAAAATCATGAGTTCAGTGATCCTTGAAGAAGTGTCTCCAGTGAAACTTCTCTGATTAGTAACTAACAAGGGGCGGGACCCGCGATACTCGCAGGAGGTGGGGAGGGAGCTCCAGGAGGAAGCAGCAGGAGGAGGAAAGTTCCCCCCCGCGCCGCGACCCCGCCCCCCCCCCGCC